>NC_060182.1:77486606-77611606 GCF_021184085.1 Oncorhynchus gorbuscha | reverse complement strand
CCCTTTTTTAAAATATTTCATGGATATTATCTATATTATGGCAGAATAGTTCTAGTTAGTTGAGATATATTATTTTTTGTGATATTAACGTTCAGAATGAATACTGTGTAACAAAATTGAAACTATTATTGTCCCTATCTAATGTAGCTGGTTTGAGAAACAATCAAGACATACACATGCAATTGAGATACACTCTACTGACTAAACATCCATAGATCATCATTACTTTTGACCAATACTTTCTTCCCTGATATGAAACGGACAGGAAATCTAAAGGGTGGTTTCTGTGTTTCTCTTTCAGGACAAGCACGCTGTGGAGGTGAGGAAAAACAGAGAGCACAAGGAGGAGAGCGGGTAGAGAGAGAGATGGAGAGAGAGCGTGGGGCCTCTGTTTTGTTGAGTGAGAAAAGGACAGAAGAGAAAATACAACAAAAAAAGACAGTTTCTTAAAATGGAAATGGGATTTGTTTGACAGATGAGAATTCACAGTGATGGAATAGGAGGTGTGCATACAATCGTTTTGTGCTTATAAGTCAACAAAAGCAAAAAATGGAAGTTGGTTATTTTCAGAGCAGGCAGAGGTGGTTTCCTCAGAGCAATGGTGGAGAGACAGAAAATCAAGTTGTAGTTTTGTAGTGCCCTTGAGTGTAGCGGAGTATAACAGAGCTATGCACAATTTATAAACCACACTGAGTGGATATTGGCACATTTTGTAGGCTTGGCATTTATAATAGACCATGAACCCAGGACTCCCTGGAAAACAGTGGAAATTGTAACTTGATGGACTATCCTGGCAAAATAAAATGAAAATAAAATACAATTAATACATAATTATTTGCAAGAAATTGAAATATATTCTGATCAATAAAATCACTGACACACATACTTAAATTTAAAGCATTCTACACATCATACTGGATCTTACTTTTCACCAGTGTGTTGATATTTTGTACAGATGTAGGATCTTAATTTGATCACTCTTTTGTTGCTGAGAATTTACATTAAAATAAGGGTTTTTAAGGAGAATATTCTCTCTCTGCAGTAGTGAAAGATATAGGCATGGTATGGAATAAATATATGAATGAACTCAGCTGACTTGCATAATACAGTACTTACTAGGAGCAGAAAAATAAGTTATTGCCTCTGACATTTTTCTTAGAGGTTGATGTTTTAGTTAACTAAAACTCCTAGTAATGTATTATGCAAGCTAAAACATGCTGAAATGCAAACTTGAGATGTATTTGAGTTTTAAAAGGCTTCTAAATTTTGTAATTTCCACTTTGAAATGTCAGACTTGATTTGCCCTAATGAAAAATGTATCAACCCCCACAAAATCTCTATGCATTATAATCACATTAATTATAATCACATTTCCTGTTGCTGCAGGATTATTTTCCTCTTGTGGCAAACTAAGATCCTACATCTGTACTGCTAGTTTCTTTGTATGTTTTCAGACATAGTAGTTGTGATTAGTTGTAGAATAGACTGTGTTGCACATATATGTACTACTTACAGATGTATGTGATATGTCACTCAATATCAATTAAAAAAGTAAAAGTCAGTATAAGAGATCCTTGTTGTTTGTATGCTTACTTACATGTGCACTAGTCAGGTGTGTGCGCACGCTTGTGTCTTAGCTAACTGCCCTATCTCTGAACTCTGTGTTGTAGGTGTCATGACGGCCTGATCACAACACAAGCTGAACTTATTTTGGAAGCCATTTCGGGAGGCCATTCGCCAGCCTGTAGCCCTCTGGGTTCAGTTGTTTGGAGAAAAGACTCTGAGACTATGAGATTTTAATGATGACACGTGAGAGGTGGTCAAGTCAACGACTGAAGAGGAATGTTTTAGGATCTGACCAGTACAACAAAAAAGATTGAGCTGAAACTGAGTTCGGCTAAGGATTCTCACTAATGTGCCGACAGTGCCATTGGTGTGTGTGTGGAGTTTGTGGTTGGAGGGCCGGGGGAAGTGGGGGCATGTGCGTGAGCGTGAGTGTAAGTATGAGCATGAGCCAGAGTGTTTATACTTCAGTAAAACCACTTTGATATCACACATCGTGCTTTGAGCTCACACCTTCAGGCAAGGTTTTAACTCAAATTTCATTAATGTGTTTGGTTTGTAAACTTGAGTCTGTCTGAGCCAACATCATTGTAACTCTACTGAGATGAACGGAGGTCAGGGTATGATGTGGTTGTTTGTTACTGTACAGAAATTGTGCTCCATTTTAGATGACAAAAAGGAATAAAAAGAGTTGTTTTGAATTGATTGTGAATTTCTTTATTTAAATCAAATGAAAATATTATCCAATACATGAAATAACCCCAAAATAAACAATACATAATCAATTGTGTGATTTAAAGCTCAATAGAAAATATATATATATATATATATATTTGATTATTCAAATAAATATTTTAATGACACAGCCAAAGCTACATAAAACCAACACACTTTCAATACATTCTACGCATGTAGGGATTGAGCCTTCAACATTGATATTGCCAGCACCATGGCCCAACCAGCTGTGCCACCAGGCTGGACCTCTTCACTCTAGTATCATTACTGTTCGATGGTAGGCCTGACACAGGTGCAGCCCACCGAGATGACCTTTGACTCCAGCCGGTAGTGGCATTTCTTCCCACTTCCCATCACCTTCCTCAGGACCAGGATCTGGTAGAAGATGGGTTTGGACTTCAGGTTCCTGTCCTCCTTACCCTTGATGTTCAGACATCCCTTCAGAGAGCACCTGACCTCCGAGATGATGGGGGGAAAGCGTCTATCATCATAGGTAGTGCTGGAGAGAGAGGACGATATTAGAGATGTATTCAACAGAGCACAGTTGATCATTTCTCATACTTTCAAAGCAAGCATCTTAAAGGTATGAACGGTATAAAAACTGTGTGTGTGTGTGTGTGTGTGGGGGGGGGGGGGGGGGGATAGTAAAACAAGAAAAATGTCTGACCTCCCCATGAGGACAAAGGCTATTTTAAGCTTTTAAGGGTTAGGTTTAGAATTATGGTTAGGGTAAGGGGTTAATGGTTCGGTTTAAGGTTAATGTTAGGGGTAAGGAAAATAGGATTTTGAATGCAAATACATTTGAGATCCCCACGAGGATAGAAGAACAAAACTTGTGTGTGTGTCTTGGTGTTGGTATCGATGTCCCCTTGTATTGTGACATTTGCATTGTGTATGTGTAAGCTACATGTTGGTTCTTACTTGTAAGTCCATGGGGAGATTGAATGGTTGCAAATAGGTCTGATGGAATGGAAAGGAACCAAGTCATTTGGGTCTAGGTGCAGGGGGAGAATTACTGTGTCGGGACCTGAAGACTCTGCAGGCTTCTTGTGTGTCTGCAGTGTGGTCCGTGTGTGGCTCTCTGTCTTCTCTGGATGGGCACGGGGGGCCGCCTCTGCCCCCATCATCATCACCAACACCCCCTTCATACACAGTACCTGAGGAACCGAGGGACTGTTAGTTGCCTGGTACCACCTCTGAAATGGATCTTTACCCCAGGTTTCATTGTTTCATACTTTTCAAGAAGCACACATTGTAATGTCTTCCCCAGCTGATACAGACACCAGTGGCAAAATCCAGTAATATCTTGAAGAAACTAAAGTCATCACTTACCGTCAAAGACTGGAAGCTTAAAGTAGATACCATGATGCTGCTGTGTTGCACTGTGGTCTGGTTGTTCTATTGCTGTGTTGTGGTCCTGGTCTGGTTGTCTGAGGTGATGCTGTTAGTTTTATACTGTAGTGGCCTAGTGACCGTGTGAATTCGTCACTTGGTTCACTTCCTGCGATGCTGCAATTGATTTTCATCCTGTGCTTAGTAAGCACTAAGTAACCACACAGCATGAAAAGTAGTGCACATAGTTACTGCTGACTTATATGGAAAAGTTATCGTCTTATTTTGGGAATTTCAAGTCCATTGTGTGGTCCATATTTGGGCCAGATAACTTTGTTCCATGACAAAGTCAGTGGCAAAAGGCTGATATCAGTTGAGGACTTAGTTAATGACAACAATTAATTAACGACAAGTATTATCATTTTTATCAGTATCATTGCACAGGCTCGATGTACACTCACTGGACTCTAGCACTCACACATACTACACACACACACACACACACACACACACACACACACACACACACACACACACACACACACACACACACACACACACACACACACACACACACACACACACACACACACACACACACACACACACACACACACACACACACACACACACACACACACACACACACACACACACACTGCTACGCTCTGTTTATTATCTATGGACAGTCACTTTACCCTTATCTACATGTATATTACCAGTCAAAAGATTGGATACCAACTCATTCAAGGTTGTTTAAAAAAAAACGATTTTCCACATTGTAGAATAATAGTGAAGACATCAAAACTATGAAATTACACAGATGGAATCATGTAGTTACCAAAAAAGTGTTAAAATAAAAATATATTTGAGATTCTTCAAAGTAGCCACCCTTTGTTTTGATGACAGCTTTGCACCCTCTTGGCATTCTCTCAACCAGCTTCACTTGGAATGCTTTTCCAGCAGTCTAGAAGGAGTTGAGAAACAAAGGATAGTGGGACTAATTGCAAACCAGATGGAATGGCGTATCACTGCAGAATTCTATGGTAGCCATGCTGGTTAAGTGGGCCTTGAATTCTAAATAAATCACTAACAGTGTTACAAGCAAAGCACCCCCACACCATCACACCTCCTCCTCCATGTTTCACGGTGGGAACCACACATGCGGAGATCATCCGTTCACCTACTCCTCGTCTCACAAAGACCCGGCGGTTGGAACCAAAAATCTCAAATTTGGACTCATCAAATCAAATTTAATTTGTCACATACATATGGTTAGCAGATGTTAATGCGAGTGAAGCGAAATGCTTGTGCTTCTAGTTCCGACAGTGTCACACCCTGATCTGTTTCACCTGTCCTTGTTATTGTCTCCACCCCATGCAGGTGTTGCTTGTTATCCCCAGTGTATTTATCTCTGTGTTTCCTGTCTCTCCGTGCCAGTTCGTCTTGTATGTCCAAGCCTACCAGTGTTTTTTCCCATGTTTTCCTGCTTTGCATTTCTCATTAAACTAGTCCTCCCGGTTTTGACCCTTGCCTGTTTTCTGTACTGTACCCGCCTGCCTAACCATTCTGCCCGCCCTGACCTCGAGCCTGCCTGCCAGTCTGTACCTCCTGGACTCTGAACTGGTTTTGACCTTTTGCCTGTCCACGACCATTCTCTTGTCTATTCCTTTTGGATTTATTGAACTCCAACCATCTGCCTCCTGTGTCTGCATTTGGGTCTCACCTAGTGTCATGATAGACAGTGCAGTAATATCTAACAACTACCTAATACACACAAATCTAAAAGGGGTCAATGAGAATATGTAAGTATATATAGCGATGGCCGAGCGGCATAGTCAAGGTGCAATAGATGGTATAAAATACAGTATGTACAATTGAAGTTGGAAGTTTACATACACAAATTTCTTGTTTACAAACTATAGTTTTGGCAAGTTGGTTAGGACATCTACTTTGTGCACGACAAGTCATTTTTCCAACAATTGTTTACATACAGATTTTTTCACTTAATCACAATTCCAGTGAGTCAGAAGTTTACATACACTAAGTTGACTGTGCCTTTAAACAGAAAAATATGTCATGGCTTCTGATAGGCTAATTGACATCATTTTAGTTAATTGGAGGTGTACCTGTGGATGTAGTCAAAGCCTACCTTAATTCTCAGTGCCTCTTTGAATGACATCATGGGAAAACATAGAAGAAATCAGCCCAGACCTCAGAAAAAAATTGTAGACCTCCACAAGTCTGGTTCATCCTTGGGAGCAATTTACAAATGCCTGAAGGTACCACGTTCATCTGTACAAACAATAGTACGCAAGTGTAAAGTGACTGTTCCACTGGATGTCATAAGGTGAATGCACCAATTTGTAAGTCGCTCTGGATAAGAGCGTCTGCTAAATGACTTAAATGTAAATGTAAATGTAAGTAAAAACACCATGGGACCACGCAGCCGTCATACCGCTCAGGAAGGAGACGTGTTCGGTCTCCAAGAGATGAAAGTACTTTGGTGCGAAAAATGCTAATCAATCCCAGAACAACAGCAAAGGACCTTGTGAAGATGCTGGAGGAAACAGGAACAAAAGTATTTATATCCACAGTAAAACGAGTCCTATATCGATATAACCTGAAAGGCCGCTCAGCAAGGAAGAAACCCCTGCTCCAAAACCGCCATAAAAGCCAGACTACGGTTGCAACTGCACATGTTGAAAAATATGATACTTTTGGAGAAATGTCCTCTGGTCTGTTTGGCGATAATGACAAAAATAGAACTGTTTGGCCGTAATGACCATCGTTATGTTTGGAGGAAAAAGGGGGCGGCTTGCAAGCCGAAGAACACCATCACAACCGTGAGGCACGGGGGTGGCAGAATCATGTTGTGGGGGTCCTTTGCTGCAGGAGGGACTGGTGCACTTCACAAAATAGATGGCATCAAGAGGTACGAAAATTATGTGGATATATTGAAGCAACATCCCAAGACATTAGTTAAAGCTTGGTCGCAAATGGGTCTTCCAAATGGACAGTGACCCCAAGCATACTTCCAAAGTCGCGGCAAAATGGCTTAAGGACAACATCAAGATAATGGAGTGGCCATCACAAATCCCTGACCTCAATCCTATAGAAAATTTGTTGGCAGAACTCAAAAAGCATGTGCGAGCAAAGAGGCCTACAAACCTAACTCAGTTACACCAGCTCTGTCAGGAGGAATGGGCCAAAATTCACCCAACTTATTGTGGAAAGTTTTGGAAGGCTACCCGAAAGCTTTGACCCAAGTTAACAATTTAAAGGCAATGCTACCAAATACTAATTGAGTGCATGTAAATTTATGACCCACTGGGAATGTGATGAAAGAAATAAAAGTTCAAATAAATGATTCTCTCCACTATTATTCTGACATTTCACATTCTTAAAATAATGTGGTGATCCTAACTGACCTAAGACAGGGAATTTTTACTAGGATTAAACGTCAGAAATTGTGAAAAACTGTATGTAAACTTCCGACTTCAACTGTACATATGATATGAGTAATGTAAGATAGGTAAACATTATTAAAGTGGCATTATTTAGAGTGCATTGTATAAAGTGACAAGTGACCCATTTATTCATTTGGCCAGTGATTTGGTCTCAATGTAAGCAGCAGCCTCAAATGCGTTTTGAATTGCTGTTTAACAGTCTGATGGCCTTGAAGCTGTTTTTCAGTCTCCTGGTCCCTTGAAGAAACTTTCTAAATTCTTGAAATCTTCCGGATTGACTGACCATCCTGTCTTAAAGTAATGATGGACTGTCATTTTTCTTTGCTTATTTGAGCTGTTCTTGCCATAATATGGACTTTGTCTTCTACCAAATAGGGCTATCTTATGTAGCCATATTTGGTATAAGAATGAATTACGAAGAAAATAAATTAAACAAATGAACTTTTAAGAAGGTACACCTGTTAATTGAAATGCATTCCAGGTGACTACCTCATGAAGCTGGTTAAGAGAATGTCAAGAGTGTGCAAAGCTGGCAAGCCAAATGGTTGCTACTTTGAAGAATCTCAAATATATTTTGATTTGTTTAACACAGTTTTGCTTAAAATATTACATGTGTTTTTTTTAATAGTTGTGATGTTTTCCCTATTATTCTACAATGTAGAAAATAGTACAGATAAATTAAAACCCTTGAATGAGCAGGTGTGTCCAAACTTTTGATTGAGGTATTGTAACATGTACAGTAAGAATTACCCTTCGAATTAGCCCGTACCCCTGCACATTGACTCGGTACAGTTACCTCTTGTATTAAGCCTCGTTATTTTATTGTGTTACTATTTTTACTTTATTTATTCAGCAAATTTCCATATTTACTTTTAAAAAATGCTACATTGCTACCTTGCTAGGGCTTGTAAGTAAACATTTCACAGTAACTGTTGTATTTGACAAGTGACAAATAAAAATGTAGTTGATTATATTAGTCACATACACGTGCTTAGTAGATGTTATTGCGGGTGTAGCGACATGCTTTTGCTTCTAGGTCCGACAGTGCAGTAGTATCTAACAAGTAATATCTAACAAATTACACAACATATACCCAATACACACAATACACACAAAGTAGGAATGAATTAAGACTATATACATATGAACGAGCACTATCAGAGCGGAACAGACAGATACAGTAGAATAGTATAGAAAACACTATATACATATGAGATGAGTAATGCCAGATATGTAACATCATAAAGTGAATGAGATATAGTGGAATAGTACACACATGAGATGAATAATCCCAGATATGTAAACATTACTGTAGAATAGTAGAATAGAGTACAGTTCAGTATATACATATGTGATTAATGCAAGATATGTAAACATTATTAAGTGACTAAGATACAGTAGAATAGTATAGAATACAGTATATACATATGACTAATGCCAGATATGTAAACATTATTAAGTGACTAAGATACAGTAGAATAGTATAGAACACAGTATATACATATGACTAATGCCAGATATGTAAACATTATTAAAGTGACTCCATTCCTTAAAGTGCCCAGTGATTTCTAGTCTATGCCTAGAAATCACTTATGTAGGGCTCAACAAAACGTTTGCCAAATAATTTTATGCTGACATTAGCCAACCAGCCGGATGTGGCAAGCTGTATGGTTATGGGCCAGAGTTAGTCATGATTAGCTCTGATAGGTATGAAGATATCTATGTCACAGCAACAGTATGCCAGTTTAAACAGCCATTGTCAAGCCATTTGAGTCAGACTTTTTGGAGACCAGATCAATTTTATTATCCCACCAGGGGGAAATTAATTTGGTCTTGAGCTGATGTATGTCTGTCTGCAATTTGATATCAGAATATTTTTGAGGACTCAATGTTCACTGTCCTGGGAAAAGAGCAAAGTTAAAATTGTATCACAGTAATAATACAACTATGCAATCATAGACACCGTATGAATCCTCGCTCTTGATACTCCCACGCGTCAACACTCAGAACATAATAAAAGCAGCCCCTGACCTGGATTGTCATGCCGATCACTATGTAACCAAAAGCAGAGATTCAGAAGGACCCACACAGTGAGTTTCCATCCTTCCATTTCACATTGCTTTATCATGGTTTTGCACTCCTGGATTGTGTTCAACATGATATCAAGACAATGTAGTTATATTTTCCTATCAATTGGCATTTACAAAACGGCAAGGGTAGATTCCCAAATATTCATGCTAGATAATATCTAGATGCGTTTTCGAGAGCTGAACCCTAACACAGTGTGTCCCAATAGTGGGCCCGGACATAACTAGTTCCCCTTTGGTCACAACAAAGGACTGAGTTCAGGCCAGACACATTGGTTTGAATCAGTTACAAGAAAAATAAAAAATTTGGTTTGATATTCAGTTTGCGATACATCAAGTAATGGAAAGCGAGAGATCTTGGAGTGACAGTTCAGGTACTCCAGAAAGGCTTGCCTGTGTTTTATGTGGCTCAGACCTTCTAGGACTTTCTACTTGTTATGTCAACACAGTGCGACAATCTATGACACCACCGTCAGAGGAAATATGGACGTCAGGCCCAGGGTTAAGCTACATGGGGGTTTCTAAACATCCAGGAATCTCTGAAGTTGCTTCTTCTTCCTCCACTAAACCTACCAGTGTGGGCTAAGTAATATCTAGGAACCACAGGGGAACACGTCACCTGACCCCAAAAACAATTGTAAAACATATTTTTGAACTATTGCATTTTATATCAATTATATGGATTTAAAACCTGTTTATCTGTGGCTTACACTGGTCAATCAATAGCTGAGAACAAGTCACAAATATCTCTTTCCTTTCCTGACTTCTCTAAGTGGATAGCAGCCATCTTACAGGATCCTGACCAATTCCGCTATTGTGTGTTTTCTTTAAGCTGAACTTAATGTTTTTTGTACACAATGCCTCTGCCATCATTTCCTATAACAGAAAACAGCTTCTGGACTTCAGACAGCAATCACTAACCTCAATTTGGATGAGAATTTCTACTTCAACAATTTGGCAGCTCTGGATGCCCGGGACTTGAAAGAGGAAGTAGCGGCAAACAAATAGAGGCAGGTGAAATGGCATCCTGCCGAGACTATGTCATCAAACAAATAGACGCCGTTGACCTTAGTGCTGTTGGCAAATGTGCAGTTACTGGAAAACAAACTGAATGAGCGTTGTTCAAGAATATCATATCAAAGGGACCTGAAAAACTGTAATATCCTATGTTTCTCAGAGACGTTGTTATAAGGGCACAAGGCGAGACCCAGATGCAGACACGGGAGGCAGATGGTTTGAGTCTTTGATATTTATTACATCCAAAAGGTGTAGGCAAGAGAATGGTCGTGGACAGGCAAAAGTTCTTAGTCCAGGAGGTACAGTGTGGCAGGCAGGCAGGCAGGCAGGCTCGAGGTCAGGGCAGGCAGAATGGTTAGGCAGGCGGGTACAGAGTCCAGAAAACAGGCAAGGGTCAAAACCGGGAAAATAGAATAGAAAAAGGCACTGGAAAAACACACTGGTTGACTTGGAACATACACTAGGAACTGGCACAGAGAGACAGGAATCACAGGGATATATACACCAGGGATAACAAGCTACACCAGGGATAACAAGCGACACCTGGAGGGGGTGGAGACAATAACAAGGACAGGTGAAACGGATCAGGGTGTGACAGTGGTTGTACGAGGATTTCAGTTTCTTGGCAATTTCTCGCATGGAATAGCCTTCATTTCTCAGAACAAGAATAGACTGACGAGTTTCAGAAGAAAGTTCTTTGTTTCTGGCCATTTTGAGCCTGTAATCAAACCTACAAATGCTGATGGTCCAGATACTGAACAGGCCCTGGCTCGGGTGGTTGATGCCCTTGATGATATTTTTGGACTTCCTGTGACATCGGGTGCTGTAGATTTTCTGGAGGGCAGGCACCTTGCCCCTGGTGATGCGTTGGGCACTGCAGTTGCCATACCAGGTGGTGATACAGCCCTATAAGATGCTCTCAATTGTACATCTGTAAAGGTTTGTGAGGGTCTTAGGGGCCAAGCCAAATTTCTTCAGCCTCCTGAGGTTGAAGAGGTGCTGTTGCGCCTTCTTCACCATACTGTCTGTGTGGGTGGACCATTTCAGATTGTCAGTGATGTGTACGCCGAGGAACTTGAAGCTTTTCACCTTCTCCACTGTGGTCCCGTCTATGTGAATAGAGTCGTACTCTATCTGTTGTCTCCTGATGTCCACGATCAGCTCCTTCGTTTTTGTTGACATTGAGGGAGATGTTGTTTTCCTGGCACCACTCCACCAGGGCCCTGACTTCCTGCCTGTAGGCTGTCTTGTTATTGTTGATAATCAGGCCTACTACTGTTGTGTCATCTGCAACCTTGATTATTGAGTTGGAGGTGTGCATGGCCACGCAGTCAAGGGTGAACAGGGAGTACAGGAGGGGGGCTGAGCACACACCGTTGTTGGGCCCCTGTGTTGAGGATCAGCATAGTGGAGGTGTTGTTTCCTACCTTCACCACCTGAGGGCGGCCCATCAGGAAGTCCAGTACCCAGTTGCACAGGGTGGGGTTCAGACCCAGGGCCCCAAGCTTAAGGATGAGCTTGGAGGGTACAGTACTATTGTGTTGAAGGCTGAGCTATAGTCAATGAACAGCATCCTTACAAAGGTATTCCTCTTGCCCAGATGGGATAGGGCAGTGAGCATCATCACTGAGCTAAAGACTAGAGCTGCCACTTTCAAAGAGCGGGAAGCTAATCCGGATTCTTATAAGAAAGGTCGCTATAACCTCCGATGAACCATCAAACAGGCAAAGCGTCAATACAGTACTAAGATCCAATCCTACCACCTCGGCTCTGACGATCAACGGGTGTGTCAGGGCTTGCAAACTATCGTGGATTACAAAAGGGAAACCCAGCCGCGAGCTGCGCAGTGACATTAGCCTACTGTACCAGACAAGCTAAATGCCTTCTATGCTTGCTTCGAGGCAAGCAACACTGAACCATGCATGAGAGAATCAGCTGTTCCGGACTACTGTGTCATGTTTGTCATTTATTATCATGTCTTGTCCCTGTGCTCCCCATTCTATTCGTTTCCCTCTGCTGGTCTTATTAGGTCCTTTCCCTCTTTCTATCCCTCTCTCTCCCCCTCCCTCTCTCACTCTCTCGCTCTCTCTTCTCTCTATCGTTCCGTTCCTGCTCCCAGCTGTTCCTATTCCCCTAATCATCATTTAGTCTTCCCACACCTGTTCCCGATCCTTTCCCCTGATTGGAGTCCCTATTTATTCCTTTGTGTTCCGTTCCTGTCCCGTCGGTTCCTTGTTTAGTTTTCACCGTGCTGTGATTGTGTTTCGCCCTGTCCTGTCGTGTTTTTTGCCTTCATCAGATGCTGCGTGTGAGCAGGTGTCTCTGTCAACTACGGCCTGCGCCTACCCGAAGCGACCTGCAGTCTGTGGCCGCTTCTCTTGTTATTTCCCTCTACAGACTAGAGGATTTCTGTTATTCCCTGTTTGGACTTGAATAAACTCTGTTTCTGTTAAGTCGCTTTTGGGTCCTCTATCACCTGCATGACAGAAGGAACCGACCGAGGAATGGACCCAGCGACTTCAGACGCTCGTTACACTGCCGTCAAGATCCAAGGAGCCATGCTCGGCAGACACGAGCAGGAATTGTCTGCTGCTCGCCATGCCGTGGAGAACCTGGCCGCTCAGGTTTCCGACCTCTCTGGACAGTTCCAGAGTCTACGTCTCGTGCCACCTGTTACTTCCTGGCCTGCCGAGCCTCCAGAACCTAGGGTTAATAACCCACCTTGCTACTCCGGGCAGCCCACTGAGTGCCGCTCCTTTCTCACGCAGTGTGAGATTGTGTTCTCTCTCCAACCCAACACATACTCTAGAGAGAGAGCTCGGGTTGCTTACGTCATTTCACTCCTTACTGGCCGGGCTCGAGAATGGGGCACAGCTATCTGGGAGGCAAGGGCTGATTGCTCTAACAAGTTCCAGAACTTTAAAGAGGAGATGATTCGGGTTTTTGACCGTTCAGTTTTTGGTAGGGAGGCTTCTAGGGCCCTGGCTTCCTTATGCCAAGGTGAACGGTCCATAACGGATTATTCTATTGAGTTTCGCACTCTTGCTGCCTCTAGTGAGTGGAACGAGCCGGCGCTGCTCGCTCGTTTTCTGGAGGGACTCCACGCAGTGGTTAAGGATGAGATTCTCTCCCGGGAGGTTCCTTCAGATGTGGACTCTTTGATTGCTCTCGCCATCCGCATAGAACGACGGGTAGATCTTCGTCACCGGGCTCGTGGAAGAGAGCTCGCATCAACGGTGTTTCCCTGCTCCGCATCGCAACCATCTCCCTCCTCTGGCTTTGAGACTGAGCCCATGCAGCTGGGAGGGATTCGCATCTCGACTAAGGAGAGGGAACGGAGGATCACCAACCGCCTGTGCCTCTATTGCGGAGTTGCTGGACATTTTGTTAATTCATGTCCAGTAAGAGGCCAGAGCCCATCAGTAAGCGGAGGGCTACTGGTGAGCGCTACTACTCAGGTCTCTTCATCTAGATCTTGTACTACTATGTCGGTCCATCTACGCTGGACCGGTTCGGGTGCTACATGCAGTGCCTTGATTGACTCTGGGGCTGAGGGTTGTTTCATGGACGAAGCATGGGTTCGGAAACATAACATTCCTTTCAGACCGTTAGACAAGCCTACGCCCATGTTTGCCTTAGATGGTAGTCATCTTCCCAGTATCAAATTTGAGACACTACCTTTAACTCTCACAGTATCTGGTAACCACAGTGAGACTATTTCTTTTTTGATTTTCCGTTCACCGTTTACACCTGTTGTTTTGGGTCATCCCTGGCTAGTATGTCATAATCCTTCTATTAATTGGTCTAGTAATTCTATCCTATCCTGGAACGTTTCTTGTCATGTGAAGTGTTTAATGTCTGCCATCCCTCCCGTTTCTTCTGTCCCTACTTCTCAGGAGGAACCTGGCGATTTGACAGGAGTGCCGGAGGAATATCATGATCTGCGCACGGTCTTCAGTCGGTCCCGAGCCAACTCCCTTCCTCCTCACCGGTCGTATGATTGTTGTATTGATCTCCTTCCGGGGACCACTCCTCCTCGAGGTAGACTATACTCTCTGTCGGCTCCCGAACGTAAGGCTCTCGAGGATTATTTGTCTGTGTCTCTTGACGCCGGTACCATAGTGCCTTCTTCCTCTCCGGCCGGGGCGGGGTTCTTTTTGTTAAGAAGAAGGACGGTACTCTGCGCCCCTGCGTGGATTATCGAGGGCTGAATGACATAACGGTTAAGAATCGTTATCCGCTTCCCCTTATGTCATCAGCCTTCGAGATTCTGCAGGGAGCCAGGTGCTTTACTAAGTTGGACCTTCGTAACGCTTACCATCTCGTGCGCATCAGAGAGGGGGACGAGTGGAAAACGGCGTTTAACACTCCGTTAGGGCATTTTGAGTACCGGGTTCTGCCGTTCGGTCTCGCCAATGCGCCAGCTGTTTTTCAGGCATTAGTTAATGATGTTCTGAGAGACATGCTGAACATCTTTGTTTTTGTCTATCTTGACGATATCCTGATTTTTTCTCCGTCACTCGAGATTCATGTTCAGCACGTTCGACGTGTTCTACAGCGCCTTTTAGAGAATTGTCTCTACGTAAAGGCTGAGAAGTGCTCTTTTCATGTCTCCTCCGTTACTTTTCTCGGTTCCGTTATTTCCGCTGAAGGCATTCAGATGGATTCCGCTAAGGTCCAAGCTGTCAGTGATTGGCCCGTTCCAAGGTCACGTGTCGAGTTGCAGCGCTTTTTAGGTTTCGCTAATTTCTATCGGCGTTTCATTCGTAATTTCGGTCAAGTTGCTGCCCCTCTCACAGCTCTTACTTCTGTCAAGACGTGTTTTAAGTGGTCCGGTTCCGCCCAGGGAGCTTTTGATCTTCTAAAAGAACGTTTTTACGTCCGCTCCTATCCTCGTTACTCCTGACGTCACTAGACAATTCATTGTCGAGGTTGACGCTTCAGAGGTAGGCGTGGGAGCCATTCTATCCCAGCGCTTCCAGTCTGACGATAAGGTTCATCCTTGCGCTTATTTTTCTCATCGCCTGTCGCCATCTGAGCGCAACTATGATGTGGGTAACCGTGAACTGCTCGCCATCCGCTTAGCCCTAGGCGAATGGCGACAGTGGTTGGAGGGGGCGACCGTTCCTTTTGTCGTTTGGACAGACCATAAGAACCTTGAGTACATCCGTTCTGCCAAACGACTTAATGCCCGTCAAGCTCGTTGGGCGTTGTTTTTCGCTCGTTTCGAGTTTGTGATTTCTTACCGTCCGGGTAGCAAGAACACCAAGCCTGATGCCTTATCCCGTCTGTTTAGTTCTTCTGTGGCTTCTACTGATCCCGAGGGATTCTTCCTTATGGGCGTGTTGTCGGGTTAACAGTCTGGGGAATTGAAAGACAGGTTAAGCAAGCACTCACGCACACTGCGTCGCCGCGCGCTTGTCCTAGTAACCTCCTTTTCGTTCCTGTTTCCACTCGTCTGGCTGTTCTTCAGTGGGCTCACTCTGCCAAGTTAGCTGGTCATCCCGGTGTTGGAGGCACTCTTGCGTCTATTCGCCAGCGCTTTTGGTGGCCGACTCAGGAGCGTGACACGCGCCGTTTCGTGGCTGCTTGTTCGGACTGCGCGCAGACTAAGTCGGGTAACTCTCCTCCTGCCGGTCGTCTCAGACCGCTCCCCATTCCTTCTCGACCATGGTCTCACATCGCCTTAGACTTCATTACCGGTCTGCCTTTGTCTGCGGGGAAGACTGTGAGAGCCGCCAATAAACGCAGGATTAAGAGTCCAAGGTATTGTTGCGGCCAGAGAGTGTGGCTTTCCACTCGCAACCTTCCTCTTACGACAGCTTCTCGTAAGTTGACTCCGCGGTTCATTGGTCCGTTCCGTGTCTCCCAGGTCGTCAGTCCTGTCGCTGTGCGACTGCTTCTTCCGCGACATCTTCGTCGCGTCCATCCTGTCTTCCATGTCTCCTGTGTTAAGCCCTTTCTTCGCACCCCCGTTCGTCTTCCCTCCCCCTCCCGTCCTTGTCGAGAGCGCACCTATTTACAAGGTACATAAGATCATGGACATGCGTTCTCGGGGACGGGGTCACCAATACCTTGTGGATTGGGAGGGTTACGGTCCTGAGGAGAGGAGTTGGGTTCCGTCTCGGGACGTGCTGGACCGTTCACTCATCGATGATTTCCTCCGTTGCCGCCAGGATTCCTCCTCGAGTGCGCCAGGAGGCGCTCGGTGAGTGGGGGGGTACTGTCATGTTTGTCATTTATTATCATGTCTTGTCCCTGTGCTCCCCATTCTATTCGTTTCCCTCTGCTGGTCTTATTAGGTCCTTTCCCTCTTTCTATCCCTCTCTCTCCCCCTCCCTCTCTCACTCTCTCGCTCTCTCTTCTCTCTATCGTTCCGTTCCTGCTCCCAGCTGTTCCTATTCCCCTAATCATCATTTAGTCTTCCCACACCTGTTCCCGATCCTTTCCCCTGATTGGAGTCCCTATTTATTCCTTTGTGTTCCGTTCCTGTCCCGTCGGTTCCTTGTTTAGTTTTCACCGTGCTGTGATTGTGTTTCGCCCTGTCCTGTCGTGTTTTTTGCCTTCATCAGATGCTGCGTGTGAGCAGGTGTCTCTGTCAACTACGGCCTGCGCCTACCCGAAGCGACCTGCAGTCTGTGGCCGCTTCTCTTGTTATTTCCCTCTACAGACTAGAGGATTTCTGTTATTCCCTGTTTGGACTTGAATAAACTCTGTTTCTGTTAAGTCGCTTTTGGGTCCTCTATCACCTGCATGACATACTGTGTGATTTCGCTCTATATGAGTAAGACCTTTAGACAGGTTAACATTCGCAAGGCCGGGGGCCAGACGGAATACCAGGACGCATACTCAGATCATTCACTGACCAACTGGCAAGTGTCTTCACAGACATTTTCAACCTATCCCTGACCCTGTTTGTAATACCTACATGTTTCAAGCAGACCACCATAGTCCCTGTGCCCAAGAAGCCAAGGAAACTTGACTAAATGACTAACGCCCCGTAGCACTCACATCAAATAGCAATTGAAATTCTTTGAAAGGCTGGTCATGGCTCACATCAACACCATCATCCCAGACACCCTAGATCCACTCTAATTCGCATACCACCCCTACAGATCCACAGATGAGGCAATCTCTATTGCACTCCGCACTCCAAATAAAATGTTTATTTTATTTGTTGTGTTTTGTTGTCTCATGGGTAGCAGATAAATAAGCCGCATGTTATTTATTGACATGCACACATCCTCTCTCCAGACAAAATAGGGTCACAGAAGTGCTGATACGCTTCCAAGCCATACAGGCCCTGAGCAACATGCAAGACTCTAACCAGTCACTGCAGCAGACTCAGAATGACAACTCGACACCTTCTGACAGAGACCTCAACAGGGGACGCAAGGAACCAAATCACACAGGGTGACAAGGTGGCATCACAGGAAGTGGCAGGACTAGCAGGAAAGACACAGGAAGTTGGTGAAGTCCCTAAAGGAAAGTACTGTATTGTACAGTACCTGTAAGAGCTCTCTCTCCATCTCTCGCTCTCATTCTCTTATGTGGGTGGTGGTAGATGCAGCCTGTTCTAAAATAGGACAGTGGTTGGATGCAGTCAGCCTCTCACTCATCTGTGTGATGTTGTGCAGTGGTTGAGTGGTAGAGAGCACATGGGGAAACCATATCATTGGAGGCATCTATCTAGAACAGAGTTTCGTCTAGATGGAGAGATAGATAGCAAAGCTGTTGTGTAGTTCATAGCCTAGCGTGTACGGGAATGACTAGACAACAACCGGGTAGGAGGAGGTAGGAGTATCAGACAACCGTTGCTTATCTGATATAATCTTTTCAACCTATGTTGTTGATCATTAAGATAAGAAGATAGATGCATGCAACTGGCTACAGGAATGACCATCCATTGTACTAACCGCTGTGTGTGAAGGCTTACGTTCCAGCCCAGCAATAGTACCCCAAAAACATTTTAAGGCTAAGTTCATAGTTAGAAACTTCATAAGAGCATCATTTAATCTCCCAAAACCATTGCTTTTAATGTTTCACTTGAAAACCCTTTAAATTTACTGCCTGCCTCAGACCACTCATAGAACAGTGCATCGTTAGATGCTTTTTTGCCCTCCCGCGTCACTTTATACATAGAAGATCTCCGCTAATCATGGAATCACATGGTTTATCCAGCACTCTATGACAGCTGATAACTTCAGAACAAAATGTACTATAAATAAAGTTGACAATGTCTTTGCAATTGATACAAACAAGCATGAATGAAGTAAAAACCGAGATGACTGTGTTAAAATATAAATAGAGTAGGCTATAGGCCTATTTCAGTCCTATCGAAATACATTTCATGTTCAATCAATTGAGTTCTATTTTCCTACTTGTAGGCTACTGTCTGTAATTTGTCTCAATATATTTAATGATGTGTAATGTGTAGCCTAATGGTGACTTAGTGCATTTTATGAGGTAAGCATTAGAATAAGCGCCCTCAATATTTGCAGCTGTAGGTGGTAATAGGAACTGATCCGTAATCAGTATTGTGAAATAATGCTCATGTTAAGGTAACATTTAAATTGAGATCAGCTCTGACTTTCTTTCGATCCTATCAGTTTCGAGACATGCTCCAACGATGCACTTAGCAACTGTCATCTCTGTGTGGTGCTTTGGGAAACGCATGTTACATCTTCGGCCATTGTAGGAAAGATGCATCGTTAAAACACTCCTAAACCTAAATTCCATCGCTATCGTGAAACTGGGCCCTGAGCTGTAACTAAAGCATACACAAACTGTCGGTCCCCAGGACCAGCAATTAAGAACATTGCACTAGGAGAAGCAAACAGAGCCACACAAGAGATAATATAATCTAGTCATACCTTATAAAAATCACTGCTCCTCTAATTTACGTGATGCATACAAAGCCCTCCCTCCCTCCCCCACCCTCCCTTCGGCAAACCCGACCACGACGCCATCTTGATCCTACCTGTCATGTTTTGTCATATATTGTCATGTCTTGTCCTTGTGCTTTCTCTTCTATTCGTTTCCCCCTGCTGGTCTTATTAGGTTTCTTTCCCTCTCTCTCTATCCCTCTCTCTCTCTATCCCTCTCTCTCTCTATCGTTCCGTTCCTGCTCCCAGCTGTTCCCCATTCGTCCTAACTACCTCGTTTACTCTTTCACACCTGTCCCCTATTTTGCCCTCTGATTAGAGTCCCTATTTCTCCCTCTGTTTCTGCGTCTGTCCTTGTCGGATCCTTGTTTGATGTTTGCTGTGCTGTGTTCTTGTTCCGTCGTGTTTTTGCCTTCTTCAGATGCTGCGTGTGAGCAGGTGTCTATATCAGCTACGGCCTGCGCCTTCCCGAAGCGACCTGCAGGCTGTGGTCGCATCCCCTGTTGTTCCCCTCTACTGACTAGAGGGTTTCAGTTTTCCTGTTTGGACTTCACCTGTGATAGTATCCAGGATTATCGTTTTGTTAAAGACTGGAATAAACTCTGTTTCTGTTAAGTCGCTTTTGGGTCCTCATTCACCTGCATAACACTACCGTCTTATAGGCAGAAACTGAAACAGGATGTACCAGTGACAAGAACCATTAAACGCTGGTCTGAGCAACAGGAATCCACGCATCAAGATTTTTTTGATCATGCGGACTGGGATATGTTTCGATCAGTCTCAGAGAACAACATCGATCTATACGCTGACTCGGTGAGTGAGTTTATAAGGAAGTGTATAGGACATGTTGTACCCACTGACTATTAAAACCTACCCTAACCAGAAACCGTGGATGGATGGCGGCATTCACGCAAAATTGAAAGCGCGAACCACTGCATTGAACCATGGAAAGAGGTCTGGGAATGTGGCTGAATATAAACAGTGTAGTTATTATTCCCTTCGCTAGATTATAAACCAAGCAAAATGTTGCAATTCAACGGCTCAGACACGAGACGTACTGTATGTGACAGGGTCCACAGGAAATTACTGACAACAAAAATAAAACCAGCCACATCACAGACACCGACGTCACGCTTCCAGACAAACTAAACACCTTCTGATAATACTGCTTTGAGGATAATACAGCTCCCCCCCCTCTTTCTCCATGGCCGACGTGAGTAAAATACAGTGACTTGCGAAAGTATTCGGCCCCCTTGAACTTTGCGACCTTTTGCCACATTTCAGGCTTCAAACATAAAGATATAAAACTGTATTTTTTTGTGAAGAATCAACAGCAGGTGTGACACAATCATGAAGTGGAATGACATTTATTGGATATTTCAAACTTTTTTAACAAATCAAAAACTGAAACATTGGGCGTGCAAAATTATTCAGCCCCGTTAAGTTAATACTTTGTAGCGCCACCTTTTGCTGCGATTACAGCTGTAAGTCGCTTGGGGTATGTCTCTATCAGTTTTGCACATCGAGAGGTAAATATACCAAATTATTAGAGGCACATGGGCTACTAACATCTTACTACACACCATACACTTAGTATTTCTTTCTTAGCTACTGTATACATACCTTCCTGGCATATTACATCATTTATGCAGTAGCTTACAATACATTTTTGGACTCACCTTCTAGTGCTGTTCTCACTTGAATGCGGCGGTCCTTCATGGGAAAGTTTTGTCATCAAAGTCAGGCTTTGTCTGTATTTATGTGCTTTCAAAACAACTGGGAACTTGGAAAACAATAAACATCGAACTTTGACGAGGTCATTGGTTGTAGCTCTAGAAAAAGGCCAGAATTTCAAGTCCGAGTTGGATGACCGTTCAAAATGTATTTTCCCAGTCGGAGCTTGTTTATTTTCCAACTTCCCAGTTGTCTTGAACTCACTGAAGTCAAGTTTTCGCAGTTCCGAGTTAAGTTGTTTTGAGTGTGGCACAAATCATGCCTCATTGACAGTATGGCCAATGTCAATGTAGTTGTTTATAATTTAAACTTGGAAAAGAGCCCATTAATCCCAGATTTGGGACCACACAGCCACTATCACCGATTTCTTCCAAACCACTCATTGTTGAACTTGCGATTTCCACCTTGCTGTGTAATGTTTACGTCCAATGGATGATGAGCACCAACACATTTTATCTATAATTTATCTTCATTAATTCTCTTCATATGACAAGGATTAAAAAGGATTTGCCAGACTTGATTCATGATGATGACTGCTAGGTAAGATTTTGAAAGTATGATGTTGACATATCAGTCCAATCAAAGCTACTGTTGATATAATGGGATTTGATGTAATTTTAACTGTGGCCAATGACCTTGAGCCTTCTTGGATGGGCACTTCTAATGTAACTCTATTGCAGCACCCAAGGGCTACAATTTTACTGCTTACACAGAACCCAAACCGACTGTGTGCTTGCACCATCGTGCGCCATCGTGCATACATTTAATTTGTCACCTTACACCAAACGCGATCACGACATGCAGGTTAAAATATCAAAACAAACTCTGAACCAATTACATTAATTTGGGAACAGGTCGCAAAGCATGAAACATTTATGGCAATTTAGCTAGTTAGCTTGCACTTGCTAGCTAATTTGTCCTATTTAGCTAGCTTGCTGTTGCTAGCTAATTTATCCTGGGATATAAACATTGAGTTAATATTTTACCTGAAATACACAAGGTCCTCTACTCAGACAATTAATCCACACATAAAACAGTCAACCAAATTGTTTCTAGTCATCTTTTCTCCTTCCAGGCTTTTTCATCTTTGGACTTATAAGGTGATTGGCATCTAAACGTTCATAGTATTATTACACCTACCGGCAACACAGTTCATCTTTCAATCACCCACGTGGGTATAACCAATGAGGAGATGGCACGTGTGTATTTGCTTCTTTAAATCGATGAGATGGGAGAGGCAGGACTTGCAGCGCGATCTGCGTCAGAAATAGAAAGGAGTTCTATTTTAGCCCTTTGCAAACGCAGACGCTCGTTGACGTGTGCGAGCAGTGTGGGTGCAATAATTGAATAACATAGATTTCTAAATTGCGAGCGGTGTGGTCAGCCTATTAGTCTTGGCAGTGATGTGGTGTCACTATGAGTGTGAGAACACAGCTAATCACGGTGCAAGGCTCCATATTTTCTGCTGTCTTGCCCCCCCACTACAGAATGCACTGAGCTAGGCTGAAACACCTGTATTTTGGAGATGCCTTACTCAAGAAAACAAAAAAGAGATCATGCTTGTATGCGGCTTTATTAACTAAATTAAATATATATATATGGCAAAATATATATATATATACAGTGGGGAGAACAAGTATTTGATACACTGCCGATTTTGCCGATTTTCCTACTTACAAAGCATGTAGAGGTCTGTAATTTTTATCATAGGTACACTTCAACTGTGAGAGACAGAATCTAAAACAAAAATCCAGAAAATCACATTGTATGATTTTTAAGTAATTCATTTGCATTTTATTGCATGACATAAGTATTTGATCACCTACCAACCAGTAAGAATTCCGGCTCTCACAGACCTGTTAGTCTCACAGTTGAAGTGTACCTATGATACAAATTACAGACTTCTACATGCTTTGTAAGTAGGAAAACCTGCAAAATAAGCAGTGTATCAAATATGTCAAAGACGTTGGTAGTAGATTAGGTGATAAGGCCAACTATCTTATATCTGCAGAATATCCCGTTGTTTACAACGGTCTGCCACCGATATGCAGGTCAAAGATAATATCACATTTTTATCACTTTTCTAATCAATAGTACTTGCAGTTCTTCCACTCAAGACAATAATATAAATTCACCACTCAGACAGAAGGATGTGGAAGACATCAGAGATGGAGCTCAAAAACAATGCGTTGAAATACCTGGTGAGTAAAACAGACAGCATGTGTGAGAAAGCAACTAATAAGGTTTTTTGTTATACTGAAAATCATATGTAACAATTGATTAATTTGCCATACTTCTGTTGCCATATACAGTGGGGAGAACAAGTATTTGATACACTTCTGATTTTTCAGGTTTTCCTCCTTACAAAGCATGTAGAGGTCTGTAATTTGTATCATAGGTACACTTCAACTGTGAGAGACGGAATCTAAAACCAAAATCCAGAAAATCACATTGTATGATTTTCAAGTAATTAATTTGCATTTTATTGCATGTCATAAGTATTTGATACATCAGAAAAGCAGAACTTAATATTTGGTACAGAAACCTTTGTTTGCAATTACAGAGATCATACATTTCATGTAGTTCTTGACCAGGTTTGCACACACTGCAGCAGGGATTTTGGCCCACTCCTCCATACAGACCTTCTCCAGATCCTTCAGGTTTCGGGGCTGTCGCTGGGCAATACGGACTTTCAGCTCCCTCCAAAGATTTTCTATTGGGTTCAGGTCTGGAGACTGGCAAGGCCACTCCAGGACCTTGGGATGCCTCTTACGGAGCCACTCCTTAGTTGCCCTGGCTGTGTGTTTCGGGTCGTTGTCATGCTGGAAGACCCAGCCATGACCCATCTTCAATGCTCTTACTGAGGGAAGGAGGTTGTTGGCCAAGATCTCGCGATACATGGCCCCATCCATCCTCCCCTCAAAACGGTGCAGTCGTCCTGTCCCTTTTGCAGCAAAGCATCCCCAAAGAATGATGTTTCCACCTCCATGCTTCACGGTTGGGATGGTGTTCTTGGGGTTGTACTCATCCTTCTTCTTCCTCCAAACATGGCGAGTGGAGTTTAGACCAAAAAGCTCTATTTTACTTCATCATACGACATGACCTTCTCCCATTCCTCCTCTGGTTCATCCAGATGGTCTTTGGCAAACTTCAGACGGGCCTGGACATGTGCTGGCTTGAGCAGGGGGACCTTGTGTCCGCTGCAGGATTTTAATCCATGACGGCGTAGTGTGTTACTAATGGTTTTCTTTGAGACTGTGGTCCCAGCTCTCTTCAGGTCATTGACCAGGTCCTGCCGTGTAGTTCTGGGCTGATCCCTCACCTTCCTCATGATCATTGATGCCCCACGAGGTGAGATCTTGCATGGAGCTCCAGACCGAGGGTGATTGGCCGTCATCTTGAACTTCTTCCATTTTCTAATAATTGTGCCAACAGTTGTTGCCTTCTCACCAAGCTGCGTGCCTATTGTCCTGTAGCCTATCCCAGCCTTGTGCAGGTCTACAATTTTATCCATGATGTCCTTACACAGCTCTCTGGTCTTGGCCATTGTGGAGAGGTTGGAGTCTGTTTGATTGAGTGTGTGGACAGGTGTCTTTTATACAGGTAACGAGTTCAAACAGGTGCAGTTAATACAGGCAATGAGTGGAGAACAGGAGGGCTTCTTAAAGAAAAACTAACAGGTCTGTGAGAGCCGGAATTCTTACTGGTTGGTAGGTGATCAAATACTTATATCATGCAATAAAATGCAAATGAATTATTTAAAAATCATACAATGTGATTTTCTGGATTTCTGTTTTAGATTCCGTCTCTCACAGTTGAAGTGTACCTATGATAAAAATTACAGACCTCTACATGCTTTGTAAGTAGGAAAACCTGCAAAATCGGCAGTGTATCAAACTTGTTCTCCCCACTGTACTTCTGATGTGCTGGTTGATTTATCTTAGAATTTTTTGTTTGTTTGCCTCATGTATTCATTAGTACAGTGCAGTATCACATCTGATTTGGACAAATATATTCATTTAATTGATGAAAATGCAAGTAGAATCATTTCTGTCCCGTGGTTTTTGATTATCCTGTCTGTTTCTGCTTAAGTTTCAGCACTATTCATTTGTTACATAACTTGTAATATTTACTTGTATTTCCATCTCTTCCCATCCT
The DNA here is from genome assembly GCF_021184085.1 of Oncorhynchus gorbuscha. Classification (NCBI taxonomy): domain Eukaryota; kingdom Metazoa; phylum Chordata; class Actinopteri; order Salmoniformes; family Salmonidae; genus Oncorhynchus; species Oncorhynchus gorbuscha. The sequence continues at coordinate 77,586,625 of NC_060182.1, read as the reverse complement.
CAGGTTGTGTGCTGTGTGTCTATGCTGCTGGGCCTGACAATGGCCAAAGGGGAGGCAGGGGAGAAGGAGAGGTGTGAGGACACACTGACCATTCCTTCAGACTACTACAAGACTCCTTCAGAGGAATCAGAGGGAAACGGGAACATCAACACACGCTCCCTGTCCCCCTGGACCTGGAAGTAAGTTTACAGCAACACATACTCTAAAGTATTTGATACTGTACTTTCAGAAATGCTGACCTCGGGAGGAGTTATGCGACTGTCTAAAAATGTTAACTTCAAGCTCTAAGGAAAGCCTGTGAAAACTATCCCTTAAAACTGTATTTAGTAAGTTCTACTGTTAAAATATTTGTTGTTGATTTATTGCCTAAGTGGTGTTCCTCTCTTTCTGTTCCATCTCCAGACCCATTACAGTGAAGAACCGTATTCCTCCGACCATTTGGGAGGCCAAGTGCAGCTCTATGTACTGTGTCTACCCCACCAACAGCAGCCAGGCCGTGGGCTACCAGCAGAACTCTGTACCTATCTACCAGCAGGTCATGGTGCTCCATATCTCAGCCACTAGGAAGTGCTACAATGTCGCCTTCCTGTCCGTGGCCGTGGGGTGCACCTGTGCCTGGGCAAGAACCTCTTGATGTTGTCTGCAGAACAGTATATCTATGGTCTTTCTTTGTTTGGCTATTCATTTAATTCAATCAAAATGTTCTTTAATGTATTTTCATTTAAAGCTTCCAAGGAAGTCCAATATTTGTTGATCCCACAAAGCCAGAAGAATTGACTGTGAATAATTGAGTAGAATTCAAGAAAAACATATTTATAAATGTTTTCCACTTGAGCAATAAAATCATTTTAAAACCCCACTTGTCTTACACTTTTTGAAACATATATATGTTTAGAATACACTATTATAGTATTGTATTGTGGAATCTACATGGAAAATACACTGGATTTTATTCACGTCTCCATCGCAACCAAAAATCTATGTTGCTTTGAGGGTGGAATTTCAACCACATGATTACAGTATGTCATCATTGTAACCAGTGCTGTGTGTAAGTTTACTAAGCAAACAATCTGGAATTTCGAAACACATGAATATTTCTTATAAAAACCAGAGGTAATGCAATCAGTCTCTCCTCAACTCTTTGCCAAAAGAGACTGGCATGCATAGTATTAATTTTAGCCCTCATATTACAATGAAGAGCAAGAAGTGCCGCTCTGTACTGGGACAGCTGCAGCTTTACTAGGTCCTTCTTTGTAGCATTTGACCATATACCTGGACAATAATCAAGATAAGATAAAACTAGAGCCTGCAGGACTTTCTTTGTGGAGTGTGGAGTCAAAAAAGCAGAGCATTTCTTTATTTCGGACAGACCTCTCCCCATCTTTACAACCATTGAATCTATATGTTTTGATCATGACAGTTTAGAAACTAAGGTAACACCAAGTAATTTATTCTCTTGAACTTGTTCAATAACCACACCAGATTCAGCTGAGGTTTAAAACACAGGGAATGATTTGTACCAAATACAATGCTCTTAGTTTTACAGATGTTCAGGACCAGTTTATTGCTGGCTACCCATTCCAAAACAGACAACTCTTTATAAAGGGTTTCAGTAACTTCATTAGCTGTGGTTGCTGATATGTTTGAATGAATCATCAGCTTACATGGACACATGCTTTGTTTAATGCCAGTGGTAGGTCAATGGTAAAAATAAAAAAAGAGTAGAGGGCCTAGAGAGCTGCCCTGCAGTACACCACACTTTACATGTTTGACATTAAAGAAGCTTCCATTAAAGAAAATCATCTGAGTCCATGATATGGCAGAGGTTGAAAAGCCATAAAACATACGTTTTCTCAAGAACTATCAGGTTTGAAGGTAAGACCCCAGGTGCAGACGGTGTCGAAGTAACAAAAGTTTATTAAATTGAGCACAGGCAGGCATAGGTACAGGAAGGCATGCAGGCTCAGGCTCAGGACAGGCAGAGAGGTCAAAACTGGGAAAATAGGAACTATAGACAAGACAGGAGCAAGGGAAAAGCAGGAGACAAAGGGCTTTGAGACATGGATTTAACTCTGTACACATGAAAGGTAGGATGTATACCTTCAGGCCTAAGGACAAAGACTTTCCTCTAGGCTCAGATTAAAGATATGACAGATTGGAGTGGCTATAGTCAGCTACCTAATAGCTTTCCATCTAAGTTGTCAATGCCAGGAGGTTTGTCATTATTGATCGATAACAATAATTTCCCCACCTCTCCCACACTTCCTTTGCAAAATTCAAACTTGCAATCCAATACTTTTCTTTCATTATTATAATTTTTATACATTAGTATAATGGCTCACTGTTTGTTGTTGGCATTTCCTGCCTAAGTCTGTCCACTTTAAGTTTGTCTACAGTATTTCTAACACCATCCACATAAGAGTCACATCTAAATCTTTTGTATAATCTCTTACACACCATTTTAGGCCCATCTTTTGGGACTTTCCTGGATATAGCCACTGTGATCACTGCATCCAATGGGTACAGATACAACTTTAGAACAAAGTTCTACATTATTAGTAAAAATGTGATCAATATATGTGGATTATCTTGTTCCTGTAGTGTTTGTAAACACCCTGATAGGTTGATTAATAACCCAAACTAGATTTCAGACACTGGTTACAGCAAGAAGCATCCTCTTGAGTGGACAATTTGATGAAAACCAGTCAATATTCAGGTCCCCATGAAAGTAGACCTCTCTGTTTGAATCACATACTGTACACGATCAAGCATTTCACACATATTATTTAGATACTGACTGTTAGCACTTGATGGCCTATAGCAAACCCCCAAAAGAAAAGGCTTTAGATGTGCCAGGTGAAACTGCAAACACAACACTTCAATAACACTTGACATCAGATCTTCACTAGGAATTACAGGGATATGACTCTGAATATATACAGGAACACCTCCCTCATAAGGAGGTATAACTGTCTCTTCTATAGATGTTATATCCTTGTATTGCTACTGCTCTATCATCAAATTAATTATCTAAGTGAGTCTCAGAAATGCCTAATATATGAATGCTATCTGATGTTAGCAAGTTATTGATTTGCTTAACCTTATTTCTAAGTCTACATATATTAATATGGGCTATTTTCATCCTATGTCTAGCTTATCTGAGATAGACATACAATGGAAAATAGAAAACAAAGCCAGATAAAAAATATACACATTCATCAGTCCATTAATCAGTTGATGTGTGTAAGTGTGTGTGGGTGTGTGTGCTGAGGGGTTTAAGCTATGAACCCATAGGCTTGGCTCTCTCATCTCTTCAAGGCTTTTGGAAGGGAGGGTGGACAATGAGCCTGTCATGGCGGATGTAAGCAATGTCCCCACGCGCTCTGGCAGCTTTCCTGGCTAGGATAAGTTCTTCCCTCTTCTGGCACACAACTTCAGGATAGTTCCCATTGAGGAAGATATACGTTCCTCTCAAGTTCTTGGCTCTTTCCAGAGCAGCTACCTTGTCCTTGAAGAAAAGTGATAACACATTAAGTGTTGTAAAAATACAACATATTGTATATTGTATTCCCATTTGAACTTTGCTGTGACTTTTGAGTGGCAGGTAGTCTAGCGCTTAAGAGTGTTGGGCCAGTGATCGTAAAGTAGCTGGTTCGGATCCCCTAGCCGGTTAGTTGAAAAATCTGTTGATGTGCCCTTGAGCAAGGCACTTATCCCAAATTGCTCCAGGGTCACCGTCAATAATGGATGATCCCTGGCTGTGACCCCACTTTCCGAGGGTGTCTCATGGGGGAGTGGGATATGCAAAAAACAAATGTCCAATTCACATACTGTATAATACACATTTGTACATGTGTGAAATATGACAAATGTAAACACCCACCAAATTATTATTAAATGGTTGAAAGTGCTGTAATAACTAATTTAAATGACATATAAACCAAAAATCTGACATTTTTGCTTTTATACTGGACAAAAATATAAACCCAACATGTAAAGTGTTGTCCTATGTTTCATGAGGTGAAATAAAATACCCCAGAAATGTTCCATATGCACAAAAAGTTTATGTGAACAAATTTGTTTACATCCCTGTTAGTGAGCATTTCTCCTTTGACAAGATAATCCATTCATCTGACAGGTGTGGCACATCAAGAAGATAATTAAAAGGCATGATCATTACACAGATGCACCTTGTTCTGGGGGCAATAAAAGGACACTCAAAAATGTACAGTTTTGACACACAACACAATGCCACAGATGTCTCAAGTTTTGAGGGAATGTGCACTTGGCATGATGACTGCAGGAATGTCCATCAGAGCTTTTGCCAGAGAATTGAATGTTAATGTCTCTACCACAAGCCTCCACCAACGTCATTTTTGAGAATTTGTCAGCAACCGGCCTCACAACCGCAGGCCTTGTGTAACCATGCCAGCCCAGGACCTCCACATCTGGCTTCTTCAACTGCAAGATTTTCTGAGACTAGCAATCTGGACAGCTGATGAAACTGAGGACTTTTCCTGTCTGTAATAGAAGCGTTATGTGGGGAACAAAATCATTATGATTTGCTGGGCCAGGCTTCCCAGTGGGTGGACCTGGTTCCCAAGTGGGTGGCCTATGCCCTCCCAGTTCCACTCTTGGCTGCGCCCCTGCCCAGTCATGTGAAATCCATAGATTAGAGTCTAATGAGTTTCAATTGACTGATTTCCTTATACGAACTGTAACTCAGTAAAATCCCTCAAATTGTTGCATGTTGCAGTTATATGTTTTTTCAGGACATCTAAAAGTATATTTACTGCTAAATGTCAGCATATTCTACAATATTCACAAAGTTGACTTTCTTGTCTGTCTTTGTGATGTCACTGTTGAGAAGTAACCTGATTAATCAGTAGCATGTTGAAGTTGTTGATGTTGTTTTGAGCCGGTTGCTGTGGTACCCGTGCTTGATAGGAAAAAGGCGCAATGTATGCCAGAGCATAAAATGTAGAGATCATGTACAACTCTTATTGTGTTGACAATGTTTTTGGCAAAGCAACACCTCAAAAAATGCTACCAAACTCAGTATGTCACAGCGTTTCCCAAACTCGGTCCTCGGGACTCCAAAGCATGTTTTGTTTTTTTGCCGTAACACTACACAGCTGATTCAAATGATCAAAGCTTAATGATTAGTTGATTATTTGAATCAGCTGTGTAGTGCTAGGGCAAACAACAAAATGTGCACCCCTTGGGGTCCTGGCTGCCCTGTGCATGCTGCTGCTTTGCCAAACTCTGTTACCGCTGCCCGTACCCGCTCCGCGGCAAGCTATTCCAGGTTATGAAAACCGGTCTGGCATAAATGCAAACTTCAGTACCCTGGCCAGCAGTACCAAGGGAGACGACTCTGCTATGACCCCACAAACAATTCAGGTGAGAGAGAGAGAGAGAGAGAGAGATAGAGGGAGGGGAATGAGAGAGAGGGAGGGGAATGAGAGAGAGGGAGGGGAATGAGAGAGAGGGAGGGGAATGAGAGAGAGGGAGGGGAATGAGAGAGAGAGAGAGAGAGAGAGAGAGAGAGAGAGAGAGAGAGAGAGAGAGGGAGAGGAATGAGAGAGAGAGAGGGAGGGGAATGAGAGAGAGAGGGAGGGGAATGAGAGAGAGAGAGAGAGAGAGAGAGAGAGGGAGGGGAATGAGAGAGAGGGGCAGGGGAATGAGGGAGATAGAGGGAGGGGAATGAGGGAGAGAGAGGGAGGGGGAATTAGGGAGAGAGAGGGAGGGGGAATTAGGGAGAGAGAGGGAGGGGGAATTAGGGAGAGAGAGGGAGGGGAATTAGGGAGAGAGAGGGAGGGGAATTAGGGAGAGAGAGGGAGGGGAAAGAGAGAGGGAGGGGAAAGAGGGAGAAAGAGGGAGAGAGAGGTAGGGGAATTAGGGAGAGAGAGGGAGGGGAAAGAGAGAGGGAGGGGAAAGAGGGAGAAAGAGGGAGAGAGAGGTAGGGGAATGAGGGAGAGCGAGAGACAGATAAAATTGAGGTTGACGAGAGGATTCGCTATGCAGACGCTCATTGACATGCGCGAGCAGTGTGGGTGCAATGATTGACTAACATGTGTACATTTATTTTGCAATGCGAGCGGTGTGGTGAGCATTTTAGAAAATGCTGAGATGGTTGAAAAGGTTGTTTAATTTGTAGTGTGCACCCTTGGCCACTGTCATTACTATCTACTTCCGCGAGCGTTGTGAAGCAAATATAAATTATTTTTCACCAAGAACAATGATTCTGTGACTATACTTGGAACTGGCTACCCCTCGGTTTATTCCTATGTTCCTGCCTCTCTCGGGAGTTTGTATTAGCCACTGTGCAATGCTTGCTCTTTGTGGTTTTAGGCTGGGAATCTGTAAAGCACTTTGTGACAACTGTTGAAGTAAAAAGAGCTTTATAAAATAAATTTGATTGATTTACTATGTTTCTCCTCTACAACATTCTAGCTTTGCCTCAAACACACAGCCACTGTATTAACCTCTCACATAATGGTACACTGACACACTGATGGGGCAGCTGCTGTCATGTTTTGTCTTATATTGTCTTGTCATTTTGCTTTTCCTTCTGTTCGTTTTCCCCCTGCTGGTCTTTTTAGGTTCGTTCCCCTTTTTCTCTCTCCCTCCCTCTCTCTCTTCTCTCTATCGTTCCGTTCCTGCTCCCAGCTGTTCCTATTCCCCTAATCAATAATTTAGTCTTCCCACACCTGTTCCCTATCTTTTCCCCTGATTAGAGTCCCTATTTCTCCCCTTGTTTTCCGTTTCTGCCCTGTCGGATCCTTGTATATTGTTCACCGTGCTGTGTCTTTGTATCGCCCTGTCGTGTCGTGTTTCCCTCAGATGCTGCGTGGTGAGCAGGTGTCTGAGTCTGCTACGGTCAAGTGCCTTCCCGAGGCAACCTGCAGTTTATTATCGAGTCTCCAGTCAGTTCTCGTGATTACGAGTGGAATTGTTTTTTATGCTTTATTTACCGCTCCGATTTGTCTAGGAGTATTGCTATTTCCTTTAACTGGATTAAAGACTCTGTTTTCGCCAAGTCGCTTTTGGGTCCTCATTCACCTGCATAACAGCTGCAAAGTCAGAACGGTCTATATTGTAAAAATTCATGAAAGCTTCTTGGTCTTAATTTAAGGTTAGGGTTAGGCATTAGGATTAGCAGTGTGGTTAAGGTTAGGGTTAAAATCAGATTTTATGACTTTGTGGAGCTGCCTCCAGGTCAAGATTCATGACAATAAATGTCAACCTGCACACTGTATTCACCTCTTACATAATGACACTGTGCTTTTACTGCTTTTAAATATTTACTTACTTTTCACTGCTGTAAGCACAGTGCAGCAATACTTAATGAACTTGTTGCACTGTTTTAAGAGTAAGACTTTCCCAGTAATAAAAACACTAATGTAAGGGTTGAATGTAAAGTGTTTCATAAAATTACAATATCTGTGCAGGTCTTAACATACAAAATATACATGAACTTAACGTAATAAAGTTTAGCTTTCAGAATCACAACTATCACAGCTCAAGGCAGACATGTTAACTCTTATCAGGAAGGTGATAAGGGTGAGAGAAAGGGATAAATCATGCTAGAATATGACAAGTGTGTCACATTGAGTGTGAAAGAGAGTTGGGAATGAGGAAGTAAAGTTCAAAAGTTACTTGCTGCTGAGTGACACATGAAATCAGATATCAGTGAGAAGCAAACAGTGAGACAGAGACAGAGAAAGTTACTGTGACCGAGACCGACAAAGAGGGAGAGAAGTGGGGGCTGTAGTGTACCATATACAAATACAATCAGATTTTATTAGTCACGTGCTGAATACAACAGTGAAACGTTTACTTACAACCCCCTAACCAACTACACCATTTAAAAAATACAAAATAAGAATAATAAGAAGAAATAAAAGTAACAAGTAGTTAAAGAGCAGGAGTAAAATAACAATAGTGAGACTGTATTCAGGGGGTACCGTTGCAGTCAATGTGCGGGGGCACCGGTTATTCAAGGTAATTGAGGTAATATGTAGAGTTATTAAAGTGACTATGCATAGATGATAACAATAGAGAGTAGCAGTGGTGTAAAAGATGGAGGGCAATGCAAATAGTCTGGGAAGCCATTTGATTAGATGTTCGGGAGTCTTATGGCTTGGGGATAGAAGCTGTTTAGAAGCCCCTTGGACCTAGACTTGGGGCTCCGGTACCGCTTGCTGTGCAGTAGCAGAGAGAACAGTCTATGACTAGGGTGGCTGGAGTCTTTGACACTTTTTAGGGCTTTCCTCTGACACCACCTGGTACAGAGGTCCTGGATAGCAGGAAGATTGGCCCCAGTGATGTACTGGGCCGTACGCACTACCCTCTGTAGTGCCTTGCGGTCGGAGGCCGAGCAGTTGCCATACCAGGCAGTGATGCAACCATGCTCTCGATGGTGCAGCTGTAGACCCTTTTGAGGATCTGAGGATCCATGCCAAATCTTTTCAGTCTCCTGAGAGGGAATAGGTTTTGTCGTGCGATCTTCATGACTGTCTTGGTGTGATTGGACCATATTAGTTTGTTGGTGATATGGACACCAAGGACCTTGAAGCTCTCAACCTGCTGCACTACAGCCCCGTCGATGAGTATGGGGGCGTGCTCGGTCCTCCTTTTCCTATAGTTCACAATCATCTCCATGGACTTGATCACGTTGAGGGTGAGGTAGTTTTCCTGGCACCACATTGCCAGTTCTCTGACCTCCGCCTTGCGGCCTTGTGAATGTTGACCTGTTTAAAGGTCTTACTCACATCGGCTGCGGAGAGCGTGATCACACAGTCATTCGGAACAGCTGGTGCTTTCATGCATGTTTCAGTGTTATTTGTCTTGAAGCCAGCATAGAAGTAGTTTAGCTCATCTGGTAAGCTCGTGTCACTGGGCAGCTCTCGGCTGTTCTTCCCTTTGTAGTCTGTAATGGTTTGCAAGCCCTGACACAACCAACGAACGTCGGAGCCGGTGTAGTACGATTAGATCCTAGTCCTGTATTGACACTTTGCCTGTTTGATGGTTCATCACAGGGGATAGTGGGATTTCTTAGAAGATTCCGGGTTAGAGTCCCGCTTCTTGAAAGCAGCTGCTAAATTTTTGCTCTGTGCGGATGTTGCCTGTAATCGAGGGCTTATGTTTGGGGTGTGAACGTACGGTCACTGTGGGGACGATGTCATTGATGCACTTGTTGTTGAAGCCAATGACTGATGTAGCATACTCCTCAATGCCATAGGAAGAATCCTGGAATATATTCCAGTCTTTGCTAGCTAAACAGTCCTGTAGCTTAGCATCTGCTTTATCTGACAACTTTTTTATTGACAGTCACTGTTTATTCCTGCTTTAATTTTTGCTTGTACGCAGGAATAGGGAGGATAGAATTATGGTCAGATTTGCAAAATGGATGGCAATGGAGAGCTTTGTATGTGTCTCTGTGTGGACTAAAGGTGGTCTAGAGTTTTTTCCGCTCTGGTGTCACATTTACTATGCTGAAATTCGGTAAAACAGATTCATGTTTCCCTGCATTAAAGTCCCTGGCCACTAGGAGCGCCACCTCTGGATGAGCTTTTTCCTGTTTGCTTAATTCAGAATACAGCTCATTGAGTGTGTTCTTAGTGCCAGCATTGGTCTGTGGTGGTATGTAGACGGCTACGAAAAATACAGATGGAAGCTCTCTAGGTAGATAGTGTGGTCTACAGTTTATCATGAGATACTCTACCTCAGGCGAGCAAAACCTTGAGACTTCCGTTGATGTCATGCACCAGCTGTTGTTTACATATATGCATAGTCCGCCACCCCTTGTCTTACCAGACACCGCTGTTCTATCCTGCCGATACAGTGTATAACCAGCCAGCTGTATGTTAATAATGTTGTTGTTCAGCCACTACTCTGTGAAGCATAAGATATTACAGTTTTTAATGTCCCGTTGGTAGTTTAATCTTCCTCGTAGGTTGTCGATTTTATTTTCCAATGATTGCACGTTAGCTAGAAGAATGGAATTCGCCTACGAATTCTCAGAAGGCAGCCCGACCTCCGTCCTCTTTTTCTTCATCGTCTCTTCACGCATATTAGGAGGATGTGGGCCTGTTCTCGGGAAAGCAGTATGTCATTCATGTCGGGCTCGTCGTACTCGTTAAAGGAAAAAAATCTTCTGCCGTTTGACATTGACATGGCACATTTGGGTGAGGAGGTGTCGCTCTCTGTTGACCATCTGTGACAAGGTCAGAGGTCAAGCTGTCTGACCCTGCAAAAGATTTTTAATCTGTGAGTAATAATTTCTCTTCACCTGTGTTAGTTTTTTTTACGTGTGTGTGTGTGTGCTTGTGGACCTTTGTGTGAATATTGTATATACTCCATGAACACTGTATATTCTTGTTCGCATTTTAAATCTCCTCAAACTGTCGTGTCATACACAATATCAACTGGTGTCTCCTTTCTCTCCCTCTATCATCTCAGTGGCACACACAGCTGGGGTCACAACACACTTCGCACCACCAGTGATCAAGGGTTAAACGTCAGTTGGCGGCTGCTGTGCACTGATAAAATAGTCAGTTTGATATCATTGTACAGTAACCCCTTATCTGTCCCAAATGCATGCACAGCAAGAGATACTTTGTCGGTCTTGTACGAGAACATCAACAACTACTTGATCACAATTCCCAAAACACGAGACACACAACAAAACAAGAGCCTCTTGAAAGAGATGAATGAAAGAAAGAGAGAGAAAGATGGTGTGTTTCAGGATTACAGCCTTCAGTCTGTACAGTGAAAGTTAGTCATGTCCCTTTAGCACGTACAATGGCAGTATTGTTCAGTATTTGTGTCCTGTGTGACTGTCAATGAGTAAACCGTCTGGCTTTCGAGGAGGGAGGATTCTGTTTCGATACAGTGGTGCGGTCACATTGGGAATTGTAAGATTGCCATAGGCTACAGTCAAAGCTTCAAGTGTCAGGAAATACCTGTTCATTAACATTGTTCTTTGAAGTGGGAATTTTCTGGTGTGGTCGAAACAACCTGCTCCTTGTGCAAGCATGCAGGATGTGTGTGTAAGGATTACAGTATTTGCTCATGGGTTACATGGACAAAATGTTACATTTCAATATTATTTAAATATTTATTTGCAATACACTGTATGTTTGGATTTGGTGATTGTTTGTATTGTTCCCATCAGGGGTGTAATCATTAGTCCAAACTGTTGAAAACAGTTGTGCTTTACAACAAAAACTTTCTATTTTACAAATGTATGTAGGTCCTTCCCCATTTTGTTCCCTTTGTTTTGTTTGGTTCTGTTTTGTTCCTAGAGAATACACCCCAGGTACAGAGCGAGGAGTAAAACAAGCGCCCTCATTTTTATGAGCACTGGCTTATATCATCCTATAAAAATGTGTTTCAATGAACAGCATCCCATTTTGATTGGCTCAAATCAATGGGTCATTGATTGGCAGTGGCAGTGAGACCCCTCCCACCAGGTGAAAGTGTTTCAGAGAACACAGAATGGAACTGACATTAGGTCACACTTGGAATGGTAGTATAGAATATAAACCATCTTAATGATATCAGTTGTCCGATGTTTATTTGATCTGAATGTTAATAACTGAGTTTTTCTTTCTGCTATTGGACACAGGATGTTGACAGATGGCCTTGGGTTATGCGTTTGATTGGATTGTAACAGTCGAGGTTATCCCTGTGAATCACAAGGTAAGTTATTTTGTATGAAATACTGTAGCTTTGTTACAAGCGATCTGTAGAAGCCATGTATATAATGAACATGTGTTTATCACCATTTTCATTTGTTTTACTTTGATTAGAATGATTTGCACACTGCGTTTACCTACAGGCATTGTTTTTGCTGCTATCATGATCACTGATTGAGCAAGTGCAGTAAGTGATTGGAAAAGGCAGATACTCTTACTTAATCATCAGTAAGTGGTGTATTTGATGTGGTCCGGGAGTTAATCATGTGTGACAGGACTGTATTGTTGTCTCTGCTCTCATAATTACAGGCTTATTTGTTGGATTGTATTCCAGCAATCTTCAGTGCCCTCTTGTTTGTGCAGTGAATCTGTCTATCCTGTCCTTATTTTTGTTCATGTGCACGTTTATTCTTTTAGGCCCATCTTTAATTTGTATTTAAGTTTATTTTAAATTTTTAATATTGTTGCTGAATTACTGCCAGCAATCTAAATCCCTAAATATTTTGTTTAAAATAGTGGCAATGTTTTTGGTGTCTTACCATCTACTGTAAGGGGCTAAGCAGGCCTCTCACTCTCAAGTGCATAAGCAAGAAGCCAACCCCTTCTTAAGTAGTTATGGGTGCAGACAGAAGGTTTTGCATGACAATAGGGTGATTCCTTACTAAACTAGGGCAAAAAAGTCTGTTACATTTTCCTTTGGAAAAATAATTGACATTTGTATCCGGAATGTTGAAATGCCTGTAGAGTATATTATGTTCACCAATTTATTAAATATAAGACAACTTTTAAAAAATATATTATGTTTATTTTTCAATATTCATTACTTACTGTAAGGAAATTTTCATTGAAATCAAAATACTACTCCTGTTAGAACAAGAGGTAAATCTTCACATGACACCAATTTTTGCTTTGTAGCAGCAACATGTGAACCATTATTGAGTTTTAAAGGAAGCCTGGGTAAGGCCAGATGTCAGAAATATGTCAACTTCTATTATTTCTTAATTATGCTTTTAGATCTGTCAACAATCCTTCATCCAAAGGACCATTCTTGCATTACATTTTGTGAAAATCCTCAAAACATGGTATTTTTGTCCTATAGCTTCGTAAGGAATCACCCAATGAGAATTTAGTCAACATAGTGAATATACAATACTTTTAACATTCCTTTAATAATATTATGTGCAAACTGTACATGGGTAGGGTGTAGCTAAATCCTCTGTGTACAAATGTGAACTCTGTTTTGAAAACTTTTCTTTGATCATGTAACCATAAATGTGTCCATAAGTACATATTGACATCATCAATCCAACTATACACAAACTAAACACTTATTTCAATAGATGAAACGCTTGTATGTCAACCAAGCACACGAAAGCATGTATTCACCTACCCACGTTCTCTCCACCTCGCTCACTAACGTTTCCCCCTAAAACAGCAGTTGCCATGGTGCAGGTGAGAGAGTTCATGGGGCCATGGGCAGCTCCAGGGTTGGGGTCATTTTCTTCAGATTTCGTCATGTTCTCTCTGCTCTTCCTCCTCCTCTCCATCATCCTCGCCCTCTGCACTAACTGTAGAAGGTCAGTGATAAACTATTTTGCATTTCTAAAGGAACATATTTTGTTGCATAAGAGGGCATTTGATGCCTGAGTATATGACCATACATGGTAGGCGAGAGAATACACATACCTTCAAACACTGCATTCCATGCATGATTTGATAGTGTCAGTGCAACAGTTCACACTCCACCTTCCCACCACTCCACCTTCCCTCACAAAACTATACCAACAAAAAAATACCATGATTTTGGGGATTTTCCCTAAATTGTATCCATAGAAGGGTCCTTTGGTGGCATTGTTGATATGTATTTGACATTTGTATCTGGAAGCATAATTGAGAAATAATTCATCAGTCTGCATATTTATGACATTTTGGCCTAATCCAGGCTTCCTTTACCTCTTATGTTTAATCTGTAGGTGCTACAAAGAAAAAGTTGGTGTCACATGACGCTTTACCGCTTGCTTTGTAATATGAGTAGTATTTTCATTTCAATAACACATTTCTTACATGCATTTATCAATATATAAATAATATAATCATGAATATTGAAAATATAAATGGATTTGAATAATTTTTCAATATATGGATGAGCATAATATACTTTACATATCAAAGTTCCAGAGGGTGATCTCTGCTACTTTTAGTTATCACCGTGACAACCTATAGCTCCATGACCCCGGCCACAGTAAAGTTCGATACTAGCCTATGATAGATTTCATGACTAGAGAGAGACTGTCAAAGAATACAGCAAAGAGCTGCTGTTTTGAGTGAGTTCATGTCTATGTTTTATTCAGCACTGTCAACACTGTTTTTATTCAACACTACTATAAAACAAGCTTCTCTCTACTTCTGTTTGTGCTGCAGTTGGAATGAATGAGTAGCCGATAGCCCTGTGGTTGTATTATTAGCAGCTAGTCCTGTCTATTTTTATATAGAGTGAAAGTTTCCTCTATCTGGTCATAGGAACAACATTAATTTGTTCCTGAGACAGATGCGGTACGACTAGAGATTCGCCATCAGGTGGAAGACTTTCCCCTCTTTCTGGTCAGCCTTGCTGGAGGAAAGGAAGGAGAGAGTGGGACCGTGAGAGGCAGATCCTCTGCTTCTCACTCTGCTGAGACTAATGCTGTGTTCAAAACAACTGGGAATTCAGAAATCTCAGACTTCCAACTTCAGTGAGTTCAAGATCACTGGGAACTCAGAGGGGAAAAAAACTAAATACAACTGAGAAACATTGTTTTGAACTGTCATCCAACTCTGAAACTCTGGCATCTTTCTTGAGCTCTTTCCAACCTGAAGTTCAGACGTCATTTTTTTTTTCAAATTCCCAGTTTTCTTGAAAGCACCATGATCATCAGCGACAGGTACTTACACTATATGTACAAAAGTATGTGGACACCCCTTAGCCACACCCGTTGCTGGAAGGTGTATAACATTGAGCACACAGCCATTCAATCTCCACAGGGAAGCATTGGTAGTAGATCGGCCTTGCTGAAGAGCTCAATGACTTTCAACGTGGCAGATCGGCCAACTGTAAGTGCTGTTATTGTGAAGTAGAAATGTCTAGGAGCAACGGCTGCTAAGTGGGTCTCAAGCTCACAGAATGGGACCGCCGAGTGCTGAAGTGTGTAGCCTGTAAAAATTGTCTGTCCTCGCTTGCAACACTTACTACTAAGTTGCAAACTGCCTCTGGAAGCATCGTCAGCTCAAGAACTGTTCGTCAGGAGCTTCATGAAATGGGTTTCTATGGCCGAGCAGCCGCACACAAGCCTAAGATCACTATGCGCAATGCCAAGTGTTGGATGGGTGGTGTAAAGTTCGCCGCCATTGGCCTCTTGAGCAGGGGAAACGTGGTTTGGACTAGGCCCCTTAGTTCCAGTGAAGGGAAATCTTAATGCTATAGTATACAATGACATTCTAGACGATTCTGTGTTTCCAACTTTGTGGCAACAGTTTGGGGAAGGCACTTTCTTGTTTCAGCATGAGAATGCCCCCGTGCACAAAGAAGTCCATACAGAAATGGTTTGTCGAGTTTAGTGTGGAAGAACTTGACTGGCTGACCTCAACCCCATCGAACACCTTTGGGATGAATTGGAATCCCGACTGCGAGCCAGGCCTAATCGCCAAACATCTGTTCCCAACCTCACTAATGCTCTTGTTGATGAATGCTGCGGAGACTTGTTTCCAATGTTCCAACATTTTAGATGAAAGTATTCCCAGAAGACTGGAGGCTGTTATAACAGCAAAGGGGGGACCAACTTCATATGAATGCCCATGATTTTGGAATGAGATGTTCGACGGGCAGGTGACCACATACTTTTAGTCATGTAGTGTACCATCAGTCCCGTAACATACATTTTAATAATTCACTTTATGCTCAGCTGTGCCTTGCAAGTGCTACACCAACTGATCTATTTTGTTATCAAAGTTAGACTTTCTTTTTGTCTGCAAAAGCAATCTTGACTCAGTTTGACCACTGCTGTAGAGTATTTTATGTTCAACAATACACTGAGTGGACAAAAAAATTAGGAACACCTTCCTAATATTGAGTTGCACCCCCTTTTGAACAACCTCAATTCGTTGGGGCATGGACTCTACAAGGTGTCAAGCGTTCCACAGCTACGCTGGCCCATGTTTACGCCAATGCCTCCCACAGTTGTTGAGCATTATGGAGTCTTAAAGGCCCAGTGCAGTCTTCAAGGTAATTTTCCTGTGTTTTTATATTTCAACACTGAGGATGGAATAGTACTGTGAAAATTATGATAATTCCCATTTAGTGTAAGAGCTGTTTTAATGAGACCACCTGAATTTCAGCCTGTTTTAGTGACATCACCAGGTGGTAAATGAGTTGGTAGACTAATAAGAAAGAGATCGAAACCTCTGCCGATACAGCTAGTTTTCAGTTTTCCCCTCCCCCACTCGCACCACTCCCAGACATTCCTGACTAAATTCTTGCTTGAGAAATTACTCTTTGCTGAGAAGGTATTTTTGTTTTTCATTTCCATTTTTGATTGAAAACAATCACTGTAAGGTACTTAATTGTTATCCAGAAATGATTTGATATTAAAAACAACTGCATTGAACCTTTAAAAAAATGCAATTGCACTTCCTGACTTGGTGTCGTTTAGATTTGGTTCATGAACAAATTATAGAGGCCATGACTGAATTCAAACAGGAGTTTGTTTCGGGGTGGCAGGTACTGTAGTCTACAGTAGTGGTTAGAGCATTGGGCCAGTAACCGAAAGGTTTCTGGATCAAATCCCTGAGCTGACAATGTAAAAATCTGTCGTTCTCCCCTTGAACAAGGCAGTTAACCCACTATTTCCTGGTAGGCTGTTATTGTAAATAAGAATTTGTTCTTAACTGACTTGCCTAGTTAAATAAAGAGTTAAAAATAAAAAAGTACCTTTTTGGGGTGTCTCGGGGCTAGTTAAGGATTGTCAATAAATTACACAATGACATAATGTTCAAGTTGCACACCTTTTAGTTCTCATTAAATGCTTTCAATATTGGTATATGAATTAATACAATTTAGTTGGTTTGTTTGTAAGTCATTTGAGCTTGGAATTTTAACATATTGTCCCATGTGTAATTTACTGATTATCCCAAACTGACCCCATAGAGATATCCAAAGTCAACACAAATGTACCACAGCCATTACAGTTGGGTCGTGTGCAGCAGCACTCTGTATTTTTAAATTTTTCCTTTATTTAACCAGGCAAGTCAGTTAAGAACAAATTCTTATTTTCAATGACGGGCTGGGAACAGTAGGTTAACTGCCTGTTCAGGGGCAGAACGACAGATTTGTACCTTGTCAGCTCGGGGGTTTGAACTTGCAACCTTCCGGTTACTAGTCCAACGCTCTAACCACTAGGCTACCCTGCCGTATTGATGGCTACTTGTGCCAGACGTTGTCAGGTTGAAACATAACCAACCTTCATCTATGTTGTGAAGTCTCACACAACTCTGCTTTGCACTAGACCAGGGGTTCTTAACTTAGTTGGAGGTACTGATCCCCACCAGTTTCATATGTGCATTCACCGTACCCTTCTTAATTGGAAAAATAAAACATAGGTATGTATTTTACTGGTGCACAAAATGAACCGTGCATCAACATCACTGTGTTCAAAGAAAAAAATCATCAAAACAACATGATTTTCACACAAACATAATGAATATTTACTGCAAATCAGTGTGACTTCTGCTGTTTCCTTTCAGAGACATTAGTTCAGAAATGCGCGGCTTCACCTTGGCAAGTGCCACTCATGTAATTTTCGCAACAGTCTGTTCCTTTTCTTCGTTTTTATGTCCAGCATCCTCAAAGGATTGCTCGCAAAGATATGTTGTAACAAACAGTATGAAAATCACCAGAGCTTTCTTAGCAATAACAGGGTACGTTACCATTTGTTGACACCAAAACGTTGAAAGCGTTGTTGTTCTGAAGAGTTGCTGTTGAACCCGGCTCTGCTGAATCTCAATGATTTCATCGAGGTATTAATCATTGACATCTGTCTCAACACTAAACGTGAACGGCTGTCTCACCCATGCTGGATATGACTCTCTTGTAGGGAAGTATCCGTCGAGTCTATCCGTCGAGTCTAAGTGCGTGGCAATTGCTTGCTTCAGTTCTGCGGGTACAGAAATGTCTCCGATTCCAGATACATCTTCGATCTTACTTACAGTTGTCCAGCAGGGGAAAGTTTGCGAAGTTATCGTTCTCTGTTCGTCGTTTCCATAACGGTAGCTTTTTTTGAAAAGCCTTCAGGTTTTTCTCCGCTTCGATGAAGTTGACTCCACCGCCCTGCATCTTTTGATTGAGAGCTGGGACTATATCAGCCATGTACGCTCAAATGAGAATGAACTAAGAATTTTTAAAGCAATCTGCATGACAATGTTGGTGCTCTTGCAAAGACAGGGCTAATTCCACATGCACGGCAAAAACACGATTCAGCACCTGTCCCCGGGATAACCACCGAACGTTAGAATGGTACAGAAGTACCTCGAATTCAGATCCCATTTCTTTACGCAGCTCACTGAAGATGCGGTGGCTCAGAGCACTAGTTTTCACATAGTTCACGCATTCTACTACTATTTTTAATACTTCTGCCAGTTTTGGAGGCAAGGTTTTTGTTGCCAACTCATGCCTGTGCTGAATACAATGCGTAACAATAATGGGTGGTGCATCGGCTTTCACTAGCACACCAAAACCAGACTTTCTTCCCAGCATGACTGGAGCTCCATCCGAACAAACTGCAGAAACCATATCCCACGAAAGATTGTTGTCATCCACAAGTTTCTTCACATCGGCTGCCTTAGTTGTTGTTGTAAGAGGCTTACAAAATAAAAAACTTCCTTTATCATGTCTTTCACAGCGCACGAATACAGCAAACTGGCTTAGATTGGAAACGTCTGTGGTCTCGTCGAGTTGAAGGCTGAATTTTTCCGGGTTTGAAATCAGATCTGCAACTACTTGAGCCAAGATGTCCTCTGTTCTGTCGCTGATGGTGTCATTTGAAAGAGGAATTTGGGATAACTTAACTTCAGGCTCTTTTCCCAGCATGATATTCGCCATCTTCAACACAGCTGGTTTTTATGTGTTTCACCAATGGTGTGTGTGGTTTGCCCTGCTTTGCGATCAGGTAAGCAACTTCGTACGATGCTGTGAGGATCGGTTTGTTGATGGGTACAAGGCGAGAACAGGCAGAGTAGCCTTTTCATCGAATCTGGCTCTCTTCACCTTGAATTCAGCGAGTGTTGTGTTCTTGTATTTTCCATCTCCATGCAGCTTAAGGAAGTGTTCTCTTAGTTTTGCCGGTGCTAGACTAGAATTGCTCAACTTGGCATTGCAAATCATGCAGTTAGGACGCTGACTCCCATCATGTTCCGTTATACATGTGAATCCATATTGTACATTCGTCCGACCCCTTTCTTTTTTTGCTCGACATAGTAAGTATGAAGGGATTAAAATATTAAGAAAGAAATCACAAGACTTACCATCACGACGGTCACAAGTTGACTACTGAGCGCACCAAATTCCCTGCAGCACAGATAGTCCAAGCGATGTAGAGTGATCACCTGCAGCCAATGATGAGACTGACTCACCAAACCCCTGGGGTTCGATCGAACCCAGGTTAAGAACCACTGCACTAGACTGACTTTATGTCCAAAATGATCCTATTTACACTTTGTAGTCAGTGTAAATACTGATACCAAAGGCTGTTTTCTAAATGAGAAGTTGGTTTTTAGGGGAAGTTGCTCTTCAACCCCCTAAGGTCAATGCCCTTGCGGAAATCTAATTGGCATAGTGATAAAAATCTGTCAGTTTAAGCTAGCGATGTTGTTTTTGTTGCATTGGATACATCTGTCCACTGCATGCGCCTGTCGCCCTTCCGCAGTGAAAGGTAACAGCTAGAGCGGTGTTTGTCAGACCATGAGACATCCCAAAATCAGTCTTCTCACAATTGTCTGTAGCGTCCGATTTGGCCTACTAATTATGACCCATCTATGGACCAATGGGACTCTAATGAACACAATCTTCTTCTGCGTCTTGGGAATTTTCTGAATTAGGTACAGCCGATCTGCCAACTTTCTGTAGCATCTGAACAGTTTTGGCTACACACTAACATGACCCCATCTGTGGAAAGGTATGTCAGTTGCTTTGCTCTAGGATGCCCACAGACTTCCCAAAACTTGTCTGAAGGTACCAGCTGCAAAAATGTATGAAGTACAGTGCATTCGGAAAGTATTCAGACCCCTTGACTTAATCCATATTTTGTTACAATTCAGTCTTATTCTAAAATGGATTAAATTAATGTTCTTAAATTAATGTTCTTCATCAATTTACATACAGTACCCCGTAATGACAAAGCGAAAACAGGATTTATTTATTTTTTGCAAATGTATATAAAAAAAACGTATGTAAATAAGTATTCAGACCCTTTGCTATGAGATGTGAAATTGAGCTCTGTTGCATCCTGTTTCCATTGATCATCCTTGATGTTTCTACAACTTCATTGGAGACCTGTGGTAAATTAAACTGATTGGACATGATTTGGAAAGGCTCACACCTGTCTATTCAAGGTTGCACAGTTGACAGTGCATGTCAGAGAAAAAACCAAGCCATAAGGTTGAAGGAATTGTCCGTAGAGCTCAGAGGCAGGATTGTGTCAGGGCACAGATCTGGGGAAGGGTATCAAAAAATGTCCGGAACATTGAAGGTCCCCAACAACACAGTGGCCTCCATCATTCTTAAATGGAAGAAGTTTGGAACCACCAAGACTCTTCCTAGAACTGACTCCCCGGCCAAACCGAGCAATCTGGGGAGAAGGGCCTTGGTCAGGAAGGTGACCAAGAACTCGATGGTCACTCTGACAGAGCTCTAGAGTTCCTCTGTGGAGATGGTTCACCTTCTGAAAGCTTCTCCCATCTCTGCAGCACTCCACCAGTCATGCCTTTATGGTAGAGTAGCCAGACGGAAGCCAGTCCTCAGTAAAAGGCACACAGCCCATTTTGGAGTTTGCCAAAATTACATTAAGACTCTCAGACCATGAGAAACCAGATGATCTAGTCTGATGAAAACAAGATTGAACACTGGTCTGAAGGCCAAGTGTCACGTCTGGAGGAAACCTGGCACATCCTTACAGTGAAGAATGTTGGGCAGCATCATGCTGTGGGGAAGTTGTTCAGTGGCAGGGACAGGGGACTAGTCAGGATCGAGGGGAAAAATGAACTGAGTAAAATATAGAGAAATCTGGGATCAAGACCTCAGACTAGGGCAAAGTTTCACCTTCCAACAGACTGAAGCCACCCTAAGCACACAGCCAAGACAAAGCACACAGCCAAGACAATGCAGGAGTGGCTTCAGGGAAAGTCTTTGAGTGGCCCAGCCAGATCCTGGACTTGAACCCGATCGAACATCTCTGGAGAGGCCTGAAAATGGCTGTGCATCGATGCTTCCTGTCCATCCTGACAGAGATTGAGAGGATCTGCGGAGAAGAATGGGAGAAACTCTCCAAATACAGGTGTGCCAAGCTTATAGCATCATACCTAAGAAGACTTGAGGCTGTAATCGCTGCCAAAGGTGCTTCAACAAAGTTCAGAGTAAAGGGTCTGAATACTTATGTAAATGTGATATTTTTAATACATTGGCAAACAATTATGAACCTTTTTTTTGCTTTGTCATTATGGTGTGTGTGTGTTGTGTGTGTGTGTGCTGAGGATTGGCTATTATGGAGATGCGACAGGTTGGGAATTTTGCCAGAACACCGAGGTTAACAACCCTACTCGTGCAACACGTGCCATGAGAATTTTAATGACCACAAGAGTCAGGGGACACGTTTAACATCCCATCCCAAAGATGAATGTGCAATGTCCCTTTCACTACCCTGGGGCATTGGGATCTTCTCAGATTAGAGGGGATAGTGCCTCCAACACCACTTCCAGCAGCATCTGGTCGTCCATCCAGGGATTGACCCTGCCTACCTTCAGAGGCAGGCCAGCACTGGGATGACGGGTGGTATACTGATGGCTAAGCATACTGAAAGCATTGGTAGATAGCTCTTGTACAAGTTCTGATTCTCTAGTTTGTGTTGTTCCACAGGCATTCCTTTACACTCCGGGATGGTGGTGAGGAGGTGGACAGAACCCAGTCACAGCTGGTCAGAGTGGTGAGAGATGGGCCAGGCAACAACAATGATGACAGCTATGTCCTGTCCAGGGTTACACTTGGGGTGGGGGTAGGCGCTCAGAAGTCTATTAGATTGGAGGTAGGGAGATGCGGAGGAAGCAAGGAATGAGTAGAAGAGACAAAAGGGGGCAACGGGAGGGATGCAATGGATGGAATCCTTTTGTGAGTACTTTGTCTAGAGACCAGTGATGAGAGATGGGTTATTCTGAACCCAGTATAGCTGTGATGTCATTTGCTGATGATGATATTTGATTGACAGGTGAAGCTAGAGGATGCCCTGGCCGCCAGGGAGAACCCAATGATCAATGACATCAGAAAAGATGAGAGTGGTGGGAAACCCAACTGTTCTACTTTTTTTCAGTTATCTAATTACAACGAGCAGAGAGGAGAACTGGTTGTTTTACGGTGTGTGTTCGGTTTTCATCTCCTCCTTGGTTAGATTTCAGTCCCACACCTGAGGACAGTGTCATTGGTGTCCCAGAGCAGCCTCCTGCTGATCAGGATGTCACCTGGTTGAAACCCTGGAGGAGCCACACGGAGGCACCTGATCAAGGTGCTACCTTCACCAATCTCTTTTCCACTCTCTAAGTTCCTCTCCCTCCGTATTTCTTACATGTGTCTGGTTGCATCCCAATCTCTCCTTCCTCCCAATATATTCACTTCCCTTCACTGACTTGAAAGGAAATTACTGGCATAAGGAATATGGATATAAACTCCCTTGCCTCCACCAATCCAATGCTATTAGATTTGTGGGAAGTAGAACAAGTGATTTATTTTTAGGAAAAGTCATATTATTGGGACACAGCACAAGTGTAGTGGGTGAGTTTAACAGGTGTGTTTTGATGCCCTGCAGGTGATTCTCCAAGTGCCTTGCAGATTGCCAACCGAACCCCCCTGGCCATGACGGTTATATCTCCTTCGCCTCCCACAACCGTCGACATTGGTAGGCTATCACACATCACCCATGTGCATTTCCTCAAACTAATGGGGCTCAATATCTTTGGCCAAGCTTCAGGTTAAGTGAAACTTCTCAATTATTTACTACTTCTCTCACTTTGTAGGTGACCTGAGTGATGTTCTGAACTTCACACCTGAGCTCCACTTTATCCCAGCCCCCGTTGCCATGGTGGAAGTCGACACCCCCCTTGAATCTTTATCCCCACCTTTCTATTCAGAGGACACCCTAGATGCCACCATCGTGAGCAGCTTTAACCCTGTTGCTGTCCCCATCCTTGAACCTGTGGAAGCCCCCATCGTGGATCTCCCCATCATGGATGTCACCATTGTGAACAGCCTTGAACCCCTGCAAGCCCCAATTGTGGATGCACCCATCGTGAGCAGCCTTGAACCTGTTGAACATGCGGCTGCCACTGTCATTAATGACCTTGATATCCTAAATGCTCCAGTTGGCTTAGAGAACCTGGATGCCCCAGTCGTCAACAGTCTTGACACACTGGTGCTGGACGCCCTCATTGTAAACAGCCTTGAACCTGTGGACATCCCTGTCATCAATGACCTTGGCACTCCAGATCCCCAAATCGTAAATATTCTTTACACCCTGGAGCTGGATGCTCCCATTATAGATGTCCCCATCGTGGACAGCCTTGCACCTGTGGAATTCCCCACCATGAATGACATTGATGTCCTGGAGGCCCCTGCGGAGTTCAGCTCCAGCTTTAACCCTCAGCTTGAAGTAGAGGTTCATGTGGACGGTGAGGGCCAGAACCAGGGGCGTTCTCTCTATGTACAACCCCAGCATACCTATGAGATCATTGGGGAGCCCAATCCTAATGAACACTCTGTGGAAGTGGACCTGGCAACTGCAAGCTCTCAAACCATAGCTGAACTGGTCAATAAATCCACCACACATTCTGACAATGACACAACCACAGTCACTGAGCCCCTGAGTATGAAACCATAGCTGAACTGGTCCATAAATTGAGCGCAACCACACTGCCTGACGATGAGCCAATAACAACCACAGTCAGAGCCAGAAGGGATTGACCTTACAAGCCCACACTCATTGGTAGAGGAGGGTTTCTGTGACGGGGTGGAATCCAATGTACGCTAGAGTGAGAAGGAAGCTTAGTAAAAGTACCACCCCACCCCCTGTGCTTCCATCGGAGGATGAGGAACCGGAGGGATTTTCACCTCCATTACCAGAGAGAAGTGGAGAGATGGAGGGATGATCATCATGAATATCTCATAAGACTTCAAATGTGTGTTACGTCATCAATTCTATTTATATAGACTCAGCTGTGTCATTTATAGATGTAACATGTCTCAGCTGATGAAGATAAGGGTTGTACCCAGTCCACATCTTAAACGATCTCATATGAGACAGGTATCGCACTGTCCTATCCTTCACACTATTTCCAGTCCTTTCATTAGCTTAGCATTAAACTCCTTACAATGCTATGCTACATATTCCATAAGGAAGGACCCTAAGCCCAGAGTAGAACTGGATCACCTAACATGTTCCAGAGTAGGCTTTATGTTTGTATTTACTAACACATTACAGGGTGAAGTGGAAATTACGCAGTAATAAACCATTGAGTTACTGGTTTCTTTGAGATTCATTCAAAAGGGTCCACTTAAGACTCTTTCCATCTCTAGAATTACAAACATTATACTTTAATGACAATAGTGGTGCATTCTTAATAAATATTTAATGTATATCAACAAAGTAAATGGACAACATTATGGGCGGGTCCGAATACCCATACTTAAATAGAAGGCTTTTTGGGTATGCAAAAATGTGTTATATTATGTGTCATTTCGAAAAATGTAGTATGATTTAAGTGCAAGGATGTCATACTAATTTTGGCTTTAAATCAATTATAATTTGTGCGTAGAGAATGACAGAGGACTCCAGTGGCCAAAAATGTGTTTTATCATGTGCATTGAGGACTTTCACCATTTTGAAGTAGTTAACTGGGTGGGATATATATATATATATCAAATAATTCCATCCAGGTCGAAGGATGGATCAGCCAATGAATTAAAATTGTGCGCAAACATTCTACAACTGTGGCAGTAAATCGCCAACCTTGGCTTTATACCTGTTCAGACAACACACTCCGGATGGCAGTATGCAACCTTTCAGTTTGTTTACCAACTGTACTAAAATGTACTACTTTAAAATGGAGATGCCATAATGGGACAGATACAATGTTGTGTCCTCTAACTATCTCTATGAATTTGCTGCACACGATTGAGGAAGATAATTGTCTTTTCACACAAGTATTTGACAACAGCTGATAATCAGAATAGGGGACACGCTCTACAAAAATGTACAAATAGCAGGGAACAAGTGCGTTTGAGCATTCGATGACACCTTTTCAGTATGGCTGAGTGGTATGTTGATATTTGTTGCTTACTGCATACATTTCTACTAAACAGTACATTATAAATAGTATGTTGTAATATTAGTACACAGTATGTAGTTTTAGTAAATAGTGGGCAAGTAGGCATTTCCATTTATTTATTCAAAGCTTTACAGGCGAGGGGTAAAACCAATCATTTAGAATTTATGTACAATATAAAACAAATTCAGTGTTGTAAAATGTCTATTGTCATTATTAGAGCATATAGGCTGAGCAGAATGAAATACAAGAGGACAGATGAAATACACCATTACAATACCACATTGAAATCTGTACCTCATTCATTACAACAATTTAAACATATCAGAATTCCAATTCAAAATATTGTGGAAGTGCTTCTGTGTGCAGATGCAATAAATGTTTCTCACCACAGTGGGGAAGTACAACTCACTATCTCTTACTGGATTTCTCTCTGTCAGTGGAAAGTGAGATGCCAAAGAATGAGCCACATTCAGCCCCTCTAAAACCCTGCTGAATACTGTGCATTCCTTCTGAGGAAGGGTGGGGACACCGCTTGAACTGTGGTCAGGAAATGAAACTTAAATACACATCCCTAGCACATACCTTTTAAAAGTAGGCATTGAGAGAAAAATATGCCTTTTGCTCAAGTAATATAGCATGCCCGTAAGCCTTGTTGAAATAAGTGAAGTCTTTGAGCTGTTTTACTCTAGACGACTGGGAAATCGAGAATAAATGAGCTCAGACTGGAAAAATACATTTTGAATGGTCATCCAACTCAGAATTGTAAATCCGGCCTCTTTCTGGAGCTACGACTTGAAGATCAATGATGTTATCATGATTCGGCCTTGTTTGTTTCCGAGTTCCCAGTTGTTTTGAAAGCAACATAAATCCAGAGAATGCCAGACTTTTAAATTTGCATCATTAAGACTACAAAACTACAAGGACATTGCTCAATGCCCAATGTTTTGTAAGACCGAATTGTTTCTGCAGCAATTTTGTACGCTGACACAATGTTGAATCCCACATTGCAATAGACCACTTGATGATTCCGTTTATTACACATTGATAGACATATCCATGGAGATAATTAATAGTTTATTAGATTGGTTAGTGTCTGTATCCCTGCATGGTTCTGCAAATGCAGTATTTAATTTATTTATATATATATATACAGTACCTGTCAAAAGTTTGCACACATCTACTCATTCAAGGGTTTTTCTTTATTTTTGGTATTTTCTAAATTGTAGAATAATATTGAAAACATCAACACTTTGAAATAACACATGGAATCTTGTAGTAACCAAAAAAGTGTTAAAACAAATAAAAAATAAATGTTATATTTGAGATTCTTCAAAGTAGCCACCTTTTGCCTTGATGACAGCTTTGCACACTCTTGGCATTCTCTCAACCAGCTTCATGAGGTAGTCACCTGGAATGCATTTCAATTAACAGGTGTGCCTTGTTAAAAGTTAATTTGTGAAATTTATTTCCTTCTTAATGCGTTTGAGCCAATCAGCTCTGTTAGCCCTATTTGATAAAAGACCAAGTACATATTATGGCAAGAACAGCTCGAATAAGAAAAGAGAAATGATAGTCCATCATTACTTTAAGACATGAAGGTCAGTCAATCTGGAAAATGTCAACTTTCTTCAAGTGCAGTCGCAAAAACCATCAAGCGCTTTGCTTAACTGGCTTTCATGATGACCGCCACAGGAAAGGAAGACCCAGTTACCTTTTCTGCAGAGAATAAGTTCATTAGAGTGCACCTCAGATTGCGGCCCAAATAAATGCTTCACAGAGTTAAAGTAAGAGACACATCTCAACATCAACTGTTCAGAGACTGTGTGAATCAAGCCTTCATGGTCGAATTGCTGCAAAGAAACCACTACTTAAGGACACCAATAAGAAGAAGAGACTTGCTTGGGCCAAGAAACATGAGCAATGCACATTAGAATGGTGGAAATCTGTCATTTGTTCTGATGTGCCCAAATGAAATTTTTTCTGGTTTCCAACCGCTGTTTCTTTGTGAGATGTGGAGTAGGTAAACGGATGATCTCAGCATGTGGTTCCCATCGTGAAGCATGGAGGAGGAGGTGTGGAGGTGCTTTGCTGGTGATATGGTCTGTGGTCCTTCTGTAGCTCAGTTGGTAGAGCATGGCGCTTGTAACGCCAGGGTAGTGGGTTCGATTCCCGGGACCACCCATACGTAGAATGTATGCACACATGACTGTAAGTCGCTTTGGATAAAAGCGTCTGCTAAATGGCATATATTATTATTATTATATTATTTATTTAGAATTCAAGGCACACAACCATCATGGCTACTGCAGCATTCTGTAGCGATACGCCATTCCATCTGGTTTGCGCTTAGTGGGACTATCATTTGTTTATCAACAGGACAATGACCCAAAACACACCTCCAGGCTGTATAAGGGCTATTTGACCAAGAAGGAGAGTGATGGAGTGCTGCACATTTTTACTACATGATTCCATTAGTGTTATTACATAGTTTGATGTCTTCACTATTATTCTACAATGTAGAAAATAGTACAATTAAAGAAAAACCTTTGAATGATTAGGTGTGTCCAAACTTTTTACTGGTACAGTGTATATATATATATATATACTAGCTCTCTCTCTCATATATATATATATATATATATATATATATATATATATATATGTGTCAATATGGCACTAATCAAGATCTTAAAGTTCCTCTGTGCCCACATCACTAAATAATTAATTAAGATGGTTCACACACACCAACAGTCGCGAAAAAGGCACGACAATGCCTCTTCGATCTCAGGCGACTGAAAATATTTGGCATGGGCCCTCAGACCCTCTAAAATTTCCACTGCTACACCATTGAGAGCATCTTGATTGGCTGCATCACCACTTGGCAACTGTTTGGCATCTGACCACAAGGCGCAATGCCTATGGCCCAGTACATCACTGATTCAGGACCTCTATACCAGGCAGTGTCAAAGGAATGCCCTAAAGATTGTCAAAGACCCCCATGTCTCTGATACCGCACAGCAAGCAGTACCGATCCACCAAGTCTGGAACCAACAGTACCCTGAACAGCTTCTACCTCCAAGCCATAATTAGTTAACCAAATAGCTACCCTGACTATCTGCATTCAGCCTTTTTGCGCATCACATACACTGCTGCTACTGTTTATTACTTATCCTTTTGCCTATAGTCACTTTACCCCTACCCAGTGTTGTAGTTTATTTTTGATTTAACCAGGCAAGTCAGTTAAGAACAAATCCTTATTTTCAATGACAGCCTAGGAACAGTGGGTTAACTGCCTGTTCAGGGGCAGAACGACAGATTGTACCTTGTCAGCTCGGGGATTTGGACTTGCAACCTTCCAGTTACTAGCCCAACGCTCTAACCACTAGGCTACCCTGCCGCCCCAGTATGCAAGACCAAGTCTCTTCATCTAGTCTCTGTGTCCGGTACTTATTTATTCGGTCTCGGACAATGAGGACTTGTAATTTCTTCCTGAGACCTGCTGAGACCAGCAGAGTAAAACCTTCAGATGTTCGGCTCCCATTCAGTTAGCGCATAAAGCCCCTTTGCCAGGCCAAATATCCACACCCCTTTTATGACAATATCTTATCACCTATAGAAACCAGGGTTTCCTACTTACTGTCCTTAACTTTTGTTGAAAAATATCCTCAAACTTTGTAGCGCTTGTCAGAACTTCCTTAATTCGCTGTTAGGGAAGAGTGGGGGGAAGGATTTAAAGTTGCGGAGGAAATTGTATTTTTATCTATTATAGATCTGTTTGGGTTAGTGATCATTTGTAGAGTGGCTCCCTATTTGCACTCAGCAGGCATTTTTTCCCCATTCTGAATGTCTAAAGCAGCCTTTGTTAAAGTATGGGTTGCAGATGTGTTTTTTTTATTAGCAACTTAGTCAGGGTCTCAAATTACTGTTGAGAGTTAGAAAATATGCCATTTGGCAGACGCTTTTATCCAAAGTGACTCACAGTCATGGGTGCATACATTTTATCTATGGGTGGTCCCAGGAATCGAACCGCCTACCCTTACAAGCCCCAACTGAGCTATAAAGGACCACATATTTCATGTAGAATACACAAATTTGGTTGTGCACCAGCAGTTTTTCTCTTTTTATGTCACTCAACTTGCCATCTCAGCTAACAGATTTTATATTGGTAAGTTTGTCTAGCCAGCTATCTAAACTTGTAGTTATCATGGACGAATACTGACCGGACAAGCAGGGCATGTGCCCATGGGGCGGCAGTGTAGCCTAGTGGTTAGAGCGTTGGACTAGTAACCGGAAGGTTGCGAGTTCAAACCCCCGAGCAGACAAGGTACAAATCTGTTGTTCTGCCCCTGAACAGGCAGTTAACCCACTGTTCCCAGTCCGTCATTGAAAATAACAATATGTTCTTAACTGACTTGCCAGGTAAAATTAAATGGGCCCTGATTTTGTTAGTCACTCTCACTCAGATATCATATTAACATGTGTAGAATTGCAGGAAATTAGCTTTAAAATGCAATTTTCTTATCTCTGCCCCATGGCAAAATGAGTAGAATTGCATGAAATGTTTTATAAAAATGATAAATGCTCTCTCCCTCTCATGGCAAAATGTTCAGACTTGCAGAGCACGTGCTGTAACACTGCAGCATTTTCTCTCCCATTTGCCGAATGTGGAGAGTTGCTGGAAATTAACTTGATTTATTTTGTCTCTATGCAGTCAAGAGAAAGCCCCCCCCCCCAAACAAATCTCACTTAGGACTCCCAAAAGGGGGCATGTTTTCGTAAGGTTGGGTCCCAGGAAAACACAGAAATTCTCATTTGGGTCCCAGGCTGAAGATGTTTACGAATCCCTGGTCTAAAGAATCCATATGTTCTTCTGAAATATGACCACAGAAGTACTGGACATTTTTAACTTGTATTATGGTGCCGATTTTACACAATTACAATCATGGTCTTGAATTGGTCATTTTTCTGGTCTCGGTCTCAAATAAAACACTGACCCTACCTATATGAACTGTACATATCTAACTCAATTACCTCGTACCGCTGCACATCGACTCGGTACTGGTACCCCGTGTATATAGCCAAGTCATTATCACTCATTGTGTATTTATTCCTTGTGTTATATATATTTATCTTTTTCTATTTTTCTCTCTGCATTGTTGTTTTTACGAAACGTGAAAAATACAATTTGATTTGATCAATAGCGGACATGCATAAAGAGTTTGCTATATTGTATAACGCTCTCTATTACTCTTTTTGTATCTGCTTTAGCACAGTAAACTTGATCCCGATTTTAGCTCTAAGATGGCAGCAATTGGAAAAAACGGAAAAGTAGATTGTGCTGATTTATTGGCACATTGAACCATGTCACGTATCTTAGTTTAAAGTAACTATCCTGTGAAAATCTCACTTTTAAAAGTTAATACCATTCTGTTGTTGGAGTACGCCCACACCATTCTGTTGTTGGAGTACGCCCACACCATTCTGTTGTTGGATAACCCACACCATTCTGTTGTTGGAAACCCACACCATTCTGTTGTTGGAGTACGCCAAACCATTCTGTTGTTGGAGTACGCCCATTTTTGTTAGCTATTTCCCACACCATTCTGTTGTTGGAAACATTCTGTTGTTAGATGCCCACACCATTCTGTTGTTGGAGTACGCCCACACCATTCTGTTGTTGGAGTACGCCCACACCATTCTGTTGTTGGATACGCCCACACCATTCTGTTGTTGGAGTACGCCCACCCCATTCTGTTGTTGGAGTACGCCCACACCATTCTGTTGTTGGAGTACGCCCACACCATTCTGTTGTTGGAGTACGCCCACACCATTCTGTTGTTGGAGTACGCCCACCCCATTCTGTTGTTGGAGTACGCCCACACCATTCTGTTGTTGGAGTACGCCCACCCCATTCTGTTGTTGGAGTACGCCCACACCATTCTGTTGTTGGAGTACGTCCACACCATTCTGTTGTTGGAGTACGCCCATACCATTCTGTTGTTGGAGTACGCCCACCCCATTCTGTTGTTGGAGTACGCCCACACCATTCTGTTGTTGGAGTACGTCCACACCATTCTGTTGTTGGAGTACGCCCACCCCATTCTGTTGTTGGAGTACGCCCATACCATTCTGTTGTTGGAGTACGCCCACACCATTCTGTTGTTGGAGTACGTCCACACCATTCTGTTGTTGGAGTACGCCCACACCATTCTGTTGTTGGAGTACGTCCACACCATTCTGTTGTTGGAGTACGCCCACACCATTCTGTTGTTGGAGTACGCCCATACCATTCTGTTGTTGGAGTACGCCCATACCATTCTGTTGTTGGAGTACGCCCACACCATTCTGTTGTTGGAGTACGTCCACACCATTCTGTTGTTGGAGTACGTCCACACCATTCTGTTGTTGGAGTACGCCCATACCATTCTGTTGTTAGAGTACGCCCATACCATTCTGTTGTTGGAGTACGCCCACACCATTCTGTTGTTGGAGTACGTCCACACCATTCTGTTGTTGGAGTACGTCCACACCATTCTGTTGTTGGAGTACGTCCACACCATTATGTTGTTGGAGTACGTCCACACCATTCTGTTGTTGGAGTACGCCCACACCATTCTGTTGTTGGAGTACGTCCACACCATTCTGTTGTTGGAGTACGTCCACACCATTCTGTTGTTGGAGTACGCCCACACCATTCTGTTGTTGGAGTACGCCCATACCATTCTGTTGTTAGAGTACGCCCATACCATTCTGTTGTTGGAGTACGCCCACACCATTCTGTTGTTGGAGTACGTCCACACCATTCTGTTGTTGGAGTACGTCCACACCATTCTGTTGTTGGAGTACGTCCACACCATTCTGTTGTTGGAGTACGTCCACACCATTCTGTTGTTGGAGTACGCCCACACCATTCTGTTGTTGGAGTACGTCCACACCATTCTGTTGTTGGAGTACGTCCACACCATTCTGTTGTTGGAGTACGCCCACACCATTCTGTTGTTGGAGTACGCCCATACCATTCCAACACAGAAAAACTGATTTTTAACATACTTATTTGCCATTTTTAAAGGAAAATTCTTAAATTCATATTGTAGTTAATTATAGGTCCTATTTCATATAATTCTGGAAACACTGGCCAGTTACTTTAAAAAAGTGTGGGTAGTGCTAAAACAATAGCATCATATCTGAATTCCTCCATCATTTTGCACCTTCACCATTCATTCAAAAAACAAATATTTGGTTGAAAAGTTATCCTGCTATTTTAGTCTCTCCTGTGAGGTCAACTAAACTCTCTCTCTATGGTCTCCATAAGGTCCACTTCTGATCCATCATACAGAATGACAGGCATGGAGAGAGAGGGACCATTGCCATCTTCCAGGACTCTGGGGAGGAACCGATATACATATGTCAATAATTGTAAGAACAATAAAATAACTGGCAGAGGGGTTTCAGACATAGCCTGAAGAAATAGGTTGAATGAAACTATGGACCAAATTCTGATGCGCAAATGGGCTCAGTCAGTGAGCCACAGAGGCAATATATATATATATATATATATATATATATATATATATATATATATATATATATCCACAGTCTATTTCCAAATTATTCAAAATTACAATTAGATATGTTATTACAGTCTTTATGTTCAGCATATTTCCATGTTTTAAATAATATAAATACATTAGCCACAATAAAACACCTGTTTGTCTCCAAGTTGGTTGCAGACGTGGAACTAATCTGATCAGCCCAAAGCACAATGGCTTGGTATTTTGATATGTTCAAGGTGAATTTGATCTTGCTCGGTCTTCAGTTACTACAGAAATCGTGTGTGTGCGACACTGAGCTAAAAATGAATAATTTATGAAAGAACAGGATAGGCTACTTACGAGTCTGTTTCTGCTCGAGGCACTGACTCCACACAAGCTGACCCCGTTGTCAACAAGTCCTGTTAAGAGTTTTGACAACAGAGTTGGCAGAAAACAATATATAGTTTGCAGATAACTTAAAACATACAAATGTTTTAATATGTTACCCATACCATTGGTTAACTAATTTTAAAACAGGAAATCGTAGATCAACATTCTGTCAATTTGATTATACTTGTCCATCACCACTGACCAGAACGAGAAAAAATAATATTCTTACATTTTCCTGAGTTCCGCTTGAGAACTGAATCTGTGTATTTTTGCAAAACTGGTAGAAGCCCGGGATGCCTTTCTTGTCCTTGACTCCAACAGAACCGTTATCTGGACAACATGCCCCAGGCCCCTCCGACAATTCAGAACTCTGCCAGTGAGGGGTTGAATTGAAAACGCTTTCATTGTGGACTCGACTGGAATAACATAACCCATATGTATTAGACCTTATGAATGGCTTCGTTTGATACGTTTTCCTCTTGGAACGCAATTCCCGATTGTCATATTCCTGTAGAACTCGATTCAGTTCCACATCAATGTCATCATCCTCTACGGAAAATTCAGAATCGTGTCCTTCACTGTGGCAGTCTTGTTGCGCTCTATTTCGTGACTGACTTAAATTCGTAGATGTTGTTATTTTCAATGGTTTGAACAAGTGTCTTTCCTCTTTCAAAACGTGGACTGTGTTGTCATGTCTTCTGAATGAGTTTATCTCGTTGACACTGGCAGGAGCAACCTTCTTTCCTCGACTACTACCGCTACCCATGTTGTTGTTGTCCCTTGGCACCAGGCTGTAAAAATTTACAAGGCACAGCAAAGGCACGCTCCTATTTCCAGTTCGCGTTGGTCCCCCACCAAGAAATCTAAGAACTCAGAAGTGAAACATTAACTTGTCTCCACGCAGTAGCTCGTACAATAATTAGGCTCATTTATGCACGGGCTGAAGGCAGTCATTATCTCTGTGGCACAATGGAATCATTAAAAAAAACGAAATCTAAAAATGTGTGGCAGAATCGCCGCCTAGATTAGAGTCCTCTGAGAACCGAGAGGGCATTTGGTGAAACTTTCCAAATGTTATTGTGTTCCTCTGAGGTCCATGACGTCTCCATCCATTTAAGGACACTTTCTAAAAGCGCACGGTTTACAATCCTACAATTGCATCGCCGAGAGTCGTCACCATCAGAAGTTCTGTTGATAGCCTTCTTACCCACTGCAAAGCTTTTACGGTGCCTGCCTGAGTCTCATGGGTGTCCGGATGAGAACAGCTGGACTGGACCGAGACGCTCAATAACAACCGCTCACAATCCTATGGCGAGGAGACTGAAAACTCCTCCCTTTCCATCACGTTTTATAGAGGACAAATAAGATACCGCACAGTTAGAAAATTCCAGTTGGATAAAACCCCTCCTTTTAAATATTTTTTTTCCAACTTTTCTAAGTAGCCAACACAGACCTACAGCGAAGTTGATAACCTTACCTCTAAATTGGCTTATAAACATGAATAGCCAACAATTCTGAAGCAATTGATTGTTTTATTCCAAAACTTCAAAATAAAAATGTATATCTTGATCAAATGAGTTGCAGTGGAAAACCTGACATGAGAAAAGTCCATGTAACTGAACGGCATCAGCTAAGAGGAAGCTATCTATAGCCAAACAGATGCTACCCACCAGTGGTCCTGACTCTTTTCCTAACTCGGAGCACAATAAAATGGGGATGATTAGTGACAAAAAGAATGGAGCAATTAGTTTGATATATATATTGGCCATGTCTTGATAGCAGCATTACCTGTCTGTGTTAGACTAATATGTTTTATTGAGGCAAGGGAGGACAGTACACAAAGGATGTGAGGCTCCGGCACAGATCAGTAGTGTGTATAAGAGACTCAGATACCCTATAGTGAGTGATTATAGGTCCAGTGCTGAGCCACACAAGAGAGGGGAATTCTATTCCAACATAACGGGCTTCCTGGAGATTCCTCAATAAGTCATGGTTTGGAGTTGTTCTCTCTCTCTCTCTCTCTCTCTCTCTCTCTCTCTCTCTCTCTCTCTCTCTCTCTCTCTCTCTCTCTCTCTCTCTCTCTCTCTCTCTCTCTCTCTTCTCTCTCCTCCATAAGTAATTGTATGGATGTTTTTTTTCTCTCCCTTTCCCTCTCTTTTCTCTTTATCTCTCTCCAGACTATGCCACCTGCTCATGCTGGAGAGCTACCAAGTCAAAGACACCTGGCCTAGAGGCCTTTTGCTGGGTTCTCATCTGTTTGGAATCCAATAAAGAACGTGTTGGGTGTTTTCTTCACATGAGAAAGTTAAAGAACACAGATGCATTATCACAAGTGTGACATGAAACAGTATCCTTTCCAGACCTTGCACCCGTCCTGGAATGTCACAGAGAGGATTCATATGGTTGCCGATCTAACATTCCTCCTACTGTATATCATTGAATGTTATTTTCTAGCTGTGTTTGTGTTCCTGAGCAGACCCCTCTCTGTTATTCACTGTTACATTCGCATGTCCCAGAAGGGTTGAGAACATCTGGATCTCAGCTCAACAGCTTCCAGACAAGAGAGAGAGGGGAGTCACTTCTGCAGCTGTGGCATCCAGAGAACAGACCAGCTACATAACTGTGGTTTTCCTCTACTCTACTCTGGGCAGAAATAACCCCTACATGGAGACACTAGTAGAGTTTTTATTTGTATTTGTATTTATTTCACCTTTATTTAACCAACAATTGCAACCTGGCCAAGATAAAGCAAAGCAGTGCAACAAAAACAACAACACAGAGTTACACATGGGATAAACAAACGTACAGTCAATAATACAATACAAAAATCTGTATACAGTGTGTGCAAATGAAGTAAGGAGGTAAGGCAATAAATAGACCAATAAGGATATGCAAGTAGAAATACTGGTGTGCAAAAGAGCAGATAAACAAATATGGGGATGAGGTAGGTAGTTGGCTGGATGGCCTATTTACAGATGGGCTGTGTACAGCTGCTGCAATCGGTAAACTGCTCTGACAGCTGACACTTAAAGTTAGTGAGGGAGACATAAGTCTCCAACTTCAGTGATTTTTGCAATTCGTTCCAGTCATTGACAGCAGAGAACTGGAAGGAAAGGCAGCCAAAGTAGGTGTTGGCTTTGGGGATGACCAGTGTGGTGGCATATTTCTGCTTTACCAAATGAGGAGAGTTACAAACTTCACACACCAGTCAGAGTTATACTTAAACTATATTTTTAATAATAATAAGAGCTTTACAATAGCATTTTGACTTTCAATGATGCACCATCTCTAATAAACCATTGAAAGTGACATCAGAAAAGTACAAATATCTTTTATATCCAAGATATACCCCTCTCAACCTACATGATGAACCGCAGATCTTAGGAACAGTTCACAAAGAAATACATTTACTTGAGAGAGAGGAGTATCCCTTAGCCAGATAACATTCACTATAAATTATCATTCAGTTTGGTCCCTAAGACGAGGTTCTAATCTCATTCCTGGTACTTCACAGCACAAAAACATTACCTCATGATATCTGGAATGCTCTTTAGGTTTTATCACCCAAAGAAATTGTAAATCTCTCCTGTCAGTGCTATCTCATAGAGGCCCATCCTCAGTGGAACACACACACAATACTCTATTCTGTCGAATAAAACAACCATTATAATGCAATACAAGCATTATATTATAATCTTGCAATTTTCCACGACACCAGTGAAATATACCTGCTGGAGTGCATGCTACCGGTGGGTGTTGCTATGGTGACCAGTGAGCTGTGATAAGGTAGAGCTTTACCTAACAAAGACTTATAGATGACCTGGAGCCAGTGGGTTTGGCGACGAATATGTAGCGAGGACCAGCCAACATTTCGCAGTGGTGGGTAGTATATGGATGACTAAATGTATTTGGTGACAAAACGGATGGCACAGTGATAGACTGCATCCAATTTGCTGAGTAGAGTGTTGCAGGCTATTTTGCAAATGACAAGGATCGGTAGGATAGTCAGTTTTACGAGGATATGTTTGACAGCATGAGTGAAGCAGGATTTGTTGCGAAATAGGAAGCCGATTCTAGATTTAACTTTGGATTGGAGATGCTTAATATGAGTCTGGAAGGAGAGTTTACAGTCTAACCAGACACCTAGATATTTGTAGTTGACCACATATTCTAAATCAGAACTGTCCAGAGTAGTGGTCCTAGTTGGGCGGGCCATAAACACCTCAGGTACACAGACAAACCCCACAGTGAAACACATTACATACACTATATATACAAAAGCATGTGGCCACCCCTTCAAATGAGTGAATTCGGCTATTTCAGCCACACCCGTTGCTGACAGGTGTATAAAATTGAGCACATAGCCATGCAAACTCCATAGACAAACATTAGCAGTAGAATGGCATTACTGAAGAGCTCAGTGACTTTAAACGTGGCACCGTCACAGGATGCCACCTTTCCAACATGTCAGTTTGTCAAATTTCTGCCCTGATAGAGCTGCCCCCATCAACTGTAAGTGCTGTTATTGTGAATTAAATCAAATTGTCACGTAAACATATTTAGCAGATGTTAATGCGGGTGTAGCAAAAAATACTTGTGTAAATGTCTATAAGCAACAACAGCTCAGCTGCGAAGTGGTAGGCCACACAAGCACATGGCATGGGGCCGCCAGGTGCTGAAGCACGTAAAAATAGTTTGTCCTCGGTCGCAACACTCACTACCGACTTCCAAACTGCCTCTGGAAGCAACCTCAGCACAATAACTGTCCGTCAGGAGCTTCATGAAATGGGTTTCCATGGCAGAGCAGCCGCACACAAGCCTAAGATCATCATGCGCAATGCCAATGGTCGGCTGGAGGGGTGTAAAGCTTGCTGCCATTGGACTCTGGAGAAGTGGAAACGTGTTCTCTGGAGTGATGAATCATGCTTCACCATCTGGCAGTCCGACGGACGAATCTGGGTTTGGCGGAGGCCAGGAGAATGCTATCTGCCCCAATGAATAGTGCCAACTGTAAAGTTTGGTGGAGGAGGAATAATGGTCTGGGGCTAGGCCCCTTAGTTCCAGGGAAGGGAAATCTTAACTCTATAGCATACAATGACATTCTAGACGATTCTGTGCCTCCAACTTTGTGGCAAACGTTTGGCGAAAGCCCTTTCCTGTTTCAGCATTAACATTCCCTCGTGCACAAAGCGAGGTCCATACAGAGATGGGTTGTCGAGATCGGTGTGGAAGAAATAGACTGGCCTACACAGAGCCCTGACCTCAACCCTATCGAACACCTTTGGGATGAATTGGAATGCAGACTGTGAGTCTGGCGTAATCGCCCAACATCCGTGCCCGCCCTCCCTATTGCTCTTGTGGCTGAATGGAAGCAAGACCCGCCCAGCAATGTTCCAAAATGTAGTGGAAATTCTTCCCAGAAGACTAGAGGCTTTTATAGCAGCAAAGGGGGGAGCAACTCCATATTAATGCCGATGACTTTGGAATGAGATATTTGACGAGCAGGTCCCCACATACTTTTGGTCATGTAGTGTATCTTTCTCTATCCCATCTTGTCTGAACTGTGGTCCATATGTGGCTCTCTCTTGGTATGTTTATGTGTGAATGCTATCCCTTCACAGTTCATTACACAGGAAGGATAAACAAGTAACTTCAACAGCCTGCAGAATTGCCATGCTGTTGTTACTGATCTGTTTAATGTGATCCGATCTACTAGCTATGTGATCTGTTTTTCAATGATGATCAATCACACTATTCTGATTTGTAATTTTTCTGTTTTACATGCTCTGTTGATGTAAACTTGAGAACAGACATGTCTGTTATCCCCACACAAAATCAGGACACTTCACTTTCTCACCATCATATCAAATCAAATCAAATTCTATTGGTCACATACACATGGTTAGGAGATGTTATTGCGATTGTAGCGAAATGCTTATGCTTCTAGATCCGACAGGGCAGCACTATCTAACAGGTAATATCTAACATTTCCACAACAAATCCTAATATCTAACCAATTCAACAACAAAACCTAATACACACAATCTAGTAAAATAATGGGATAAGAATATATAAGTATGAAATATATGAATGAGCAGTGACAGAGCGGCTAAGATGCAATAGATAGTACAGAATATTTTTTTATTTAATTTTTTATTTCACCTTTATTTAACCAGGTAGGCTAGTTGAGAACAAGTTCTCATTTACAACTGCGACCTGGCCAAGCTAAAGCATAGCAGTGTGAACAGACAACAACACAGAGTTACACATGGAGTAAACAATAAACAAGTCAATAACACAGTAGAAAAAAAGAGAAAAACAAGAGTCTTTATACATTGTGTGCAAAAGGCATGAGGAGGTAGGCGAATAATTACAATTTAGCAGATTAACACTGGAGTGATAAATGATCAGGTGGTCATGTGCAGGTAGAGATTCTGGTGTGCAAAAGAGCAGAAAAGCAAATAAATAAAAACAGTATGGGGATGAGGTAAGTAAATTGGGTGGGCTATTTAACGATGGACTATGTACAGCTGCGGCGATCGGTTAGCTGCTCAGATAGCAGATGTTTAAAGTTGGTGAGGGAGATAAAAGTCTGAAGGATCCGTATAGACTATATACAGTTGACGTCAGAAGTTTACATACACCGTAGCCAAATACATTTAAACTCAGTTTTTCACAATTCCTGACATTTAATCCATAGGAGTTGCAATTTGGATGAAGGACAAATGGGTTTCCAATAGGTTTCCATAATTAAGAGCCTGGGATCTGAAACCCCCCCAATTCTGGTCGGAATTTCTTCGGACTGTCGCCTGACATATCAATTCTGTTCTAGTCTCCGACATTATTTTACGCAGTTTTAGAAACTTCAGAGTGTTTTCTATCCAATGCTACCAATTATATGCATATCCTGGCATCCTGGCATCTGGGATAGGTAGTCTACTTTGGGCACGTCAGTAAGGCAGAAATTCAGCAAACTGCCCACTAGCCCTAAGAGGTTTTAAGAATGTGAAATGTCAGAATAATAGTAGAGAATGATTTATTTCAGCTTTTATTTCATTCATCACATTCCCAGTGGGTCAGAAGTTTACATACACTCAATTAGTATTTGGCAGCATTGCATATAAATTGTTTAACTTGAGTCAAATGTTTCAGGTAGCCTTCCTCAAGCTTCCCACAATAAGTTGGGTGAATTTTGGACCAATCTTCCTGACAGAGATGGTGTAACTGAGTCAGGTTTGTAGGCCTCCTTGCTCGCCCATGCTTTTTCAGTTCTGCCCACACATTTTCTATAGGATTGAGGTCAGGGCTTTGTGATGGTCACTCCAATACATTGACTTTATTGTCCTTAAGCCATTTTGCCACAACTTGTATTTTGCCACAACAAGTATGCTTGGGGTCACTGTCCATTTGGAAGACCTATTTGCAATCAAGCTTTAACCTCCTGCTTGAATTCTTGAGATGTTGCTTCAATATATCCACATAATTGTCCTGCCTCATGATGCCATCTATTTTGTGAAGTGCACCAGTCCTCCTGCAGCAAAGCACCCCCACAACATGATGCTGCCACCGCCGTGCTTCATGGTTGGGATAGTGTTCTTCGGCTTGCAAGCCTCCCCCTTTTTCCTCAAATTATGTCAATTAGCCTATCAGAAGCTTCTAAAGCCATGACATCGTTTTCTGTCATTTTCCAAGCTGTTTAAAGACAAAGTCAACTTAATGTATGTAAACCTCTGACCCACTGGAATTGTGATACAGTGGTAAAATAAGTAAAATAATCTGTATGTTAACAATTGTTGGAAAAATTACTTGTGTCATGCACAAAGTAGATGTCTTAACCGACTTGCCAAACCTATAGTTAGTTAACAATACATTTGTGGAGTGGTTGAAAAATGTGTTTTAATGACTCCAACCTAAGTGTATGTAAACTTCCGACTTCAACTGTACATATGAGATGACTAATGTGAGATATGTAAACATTCCTAAAGTGACATTATTGAAGTGAACAGTGTTCCATTTATTAAAGTGGCCAATGATATTAAGTCTGTATGTAGGCAGCGCCTCTCTGTGCTAGTGGTGGCTTTTTAACAATCTGATGGCCTTGATATAGAATCTGTTTTTTAATCTTTCTGTCCCAGCTTTGAAGGACCTGTACTGACCTCGCCTTCTGGATGGAAACGGGGTGAACAGGTAGTGGCTCGGGTGGTTACTGTCCTTGATGATCTTTTTTGCCTTCCTGTGACATTGGGTGTTGTAGGTGTCCTGGAGGGTCGATAGTTTGCCCCCGGTGATGCGTTGGGCGGATTGAACCACCCTCTGGAGAGCCCTGCGGTTGTGAGCAGTGCAGTTTCCGTACCAGGAAAATTGGAGTGGGTGTAGGGTGACTGGTAGGGTGGAGATTATATGATCCTTGACTAGTCTCTCAAAGCACTTCATGATGACAGAAGTGAGTGCAACTGGGCTAGAGTTATTTAGTTCAGTTACCTTAGCTTTCTTGGGAACAGGAACAATGGTGGCCATCTTGAATCATGTGGGGACAGCAGACTGGGATAGGGATTATTTGAATATGTTCGTAGACACACCAGCCAACAGGTCTGCGCATGCTCTGAGGACGCAGCTAGGGATGCTGTCTGGGCCGGCAGCCTTGTGAGGTCTAACATGTTTAAATGTTTTTCTCACGTTTGGCCACGGAGAAGTAGAGCCCACAGTCTTCGATAGTGGGCCGCGTCGGTGGCACTGTATTGTCCTCAAAGCGCGCAAAGACGTTATCTAATTCGTCTGGGAGCAAGACGTCGATGTCATCGACGGGGCTGGTTTTCTTTTTGTAATCCGTCAACGCCAAACTGTGTGACATTCTGTTGACTTTACTTTACTTTACAGATGGTCCTGGCTTGGACAGTGTGTAGGTTAGTTTGTTACCATGTAATCGGCTGAAGAAATGAGCAGAACAAGGCTGTGAAACATATTGTATCCCCTTGACATAGTGATATAAGGTTGCCAGGGTAACCCCCCTTTAAATGTTGAAAAGAGTGCAGCTTTGGTGAAAGAGAGAAACTGGCAGCCCATTCATCACTGA
Organism: Oncorhynchus gorbuscha; assembly: GCF_021184085.1. Classification (NCBI taxonomy): domain Eukaryota; kingdom Metazoa; phylum Chordata; class Actinopteri; order Salmoniformes; family Salmonidae; genus Oncorhynchus; species Oncorhynchus gorbuscha. The sequence continues at coordinate 77,544,314 of NC_060182.1, read as the reverse complement.
GCTTTCCCCCCAGCTACATTACTGCTGTGTGATTTAAGAGGGGATTGATGTAATTGTAACATTGGTATTTACCACAGGAGGCTGCTGAGGGGAGTACTGCTCATAATAATGTCTGGAATGGAGTAAATGAAATGGTATCAAACATGTGGAAACCATGTGTTTGTTGAGTTCGATACCAATCCATAAATTCTGTCCGAGCCATTACTATGAGTCCATTCTCCCCAATTAATTAAGATGCCGCCAACCTCCTGTGGTGTGTACGTCATTGGGAAGTAAGGGGATCTACATGTCTTCCAAGAGGAAGTTAGGCTTGCATTCCTTGTGAGGGAAACTGCACACAAAAAGTGTATTTGATGTAGGGGTAATGTTTAGTTCAGACATACAGACCTTTTTAAGATGTTACTTTTTGTGAAATGGATGTGTTGCTGAAACCCCTCATCATTCAAATAGGATCCTATGGAGGCAAAAACAAGGCATTACTTCAAAATATATAAATGATTTATTTTACACAACTCACCCGGTCATATATGCCTTTAATTTTCACCACCACCAGATGGGGCTAGCATGCAGACAGACTATAGCCTCTCAAAGAACAAGGAGAGAGTAGTTCGTAATTGTTGTCCATGTTATATCGCTTGATCTTGACCGCAATGTATGGACTTAACTTTATTTTCAGCTGAGCACTATGGGAGGTGTTGCTGCAGTGACCCATTGAGTTCTTTCAAATGTCAAGCAATAGGCAACAATATAATATCTCTCAATGCCAAGTTTCTTATATGTAGATTTTGGGGGATCTCTGAGAAACAAAAGGTAATCAATCTTATTACTATGCTGTTTGCCTGTTTATCAATGCTCAATGCACAATGTTTTAACTCTTCTTGGCTGCCAACTGAGGTATTGTATTTAGTTCACTTCAAAGAACATTTCTCAGACTGGCTCTCAGGCGAATGCTTACCTGTTTTTAAACTCAAACAGGCATTGTTATATCTATACGTCTCTTCTTTATTCTTAGTGCTGTGTTTGTGTTCCCAGCTATTTGGGATTCCACCCATGGCAGACTGTGTCACGTTGATTAAAAAAAGTTCCAGCAAAACATTGCCTCAGTCAAGTGTAGAACGAATACTAACATTTTAAAGCTGGCACCAGAAGACAACCCCCCCAGGTTTATTTGGTCTTGTCTGCTTGTTATGTCTCAATTAATAATGCAGGATCACAAATATTTCACAAAAACAAACTTTTGAGGTTGGAAAGACCAATTGTGGATCATTAAATTAAGTGGGTTTAGAAACGTCTTACTCTTTCACTTTTTGGGAGGAATTTTGTCTGATAGTATACCAGGAACTCTAACAGCATTTATTTTATTTTCAATCAGTTGGTAGAGGGCAGAGCGGTCATGGAAACATTTGACTAGGATATCGCTGTGAGTACAGTACTGCACAGTCCTTGGCTTTACAGGAGGCTTTGGGAGCTCCAAAGCCGTTCTGTCACCCTTTTACTGCTTTGATGATTGCATAATCAGCACCCCTGGCAGTCTGGACCATGGACAGCGCCGTACCTGATATTGACAAGATAGTCGAGTGACTGTACATGGTGCTGAAAGGCATTGGGCCAGTCTTGAGGTGCTGAATGGACAGCTCTACTGTATCACCTTGTCTACACCTTTACACAAGCTGGAGCTTCCTGGAATCCCACAGTGTAGCATTGAGAGATTTAAACCATTCAATTTAATCATATTAATTTGTGTAATTAGCTTTAATAAAACCGTAGTATACACTGCAGGTTACCAATGAACCTGTGGAGAACCCCAATTAATCCTAATTAGAAGTAATCCTAATTGCTCAATAAACAAAACTGTCTCTGTGAAGTTTCTGGGAGTGTGGGGAGAGAGAGGAGAACACTGTCGGATACTGTACTTTACATCATTAACACATAGGGGGCATGTGTGCCATACGTTGCTCCCCATTGTGTAATAAAGCAGTAATTGGCAAGCATCATCTGTTCCTGACATTAATAAAAATACTGTTTAATGGAAATACTACTCAACAGAATGTGGCATTTATGTAACCGGGTAGAGGACAGGGTATTCAATCACAAGCTGTTTCTCTGCTCTGAGAAATGAGAAAAAGTGTCTGTGGGTGCGGGTGTGTGTACGTCGGTGCTTGTGTGCCTGCAATTCAAGTTTGTCCAAAAACAGATTTGTTCAAACAGGAGTTTCTTTACCTCACGCAGAGAGACTATTGATTACCTGTGTAACATGCATTACCATGAAATCATAAAGTGAAGATTAAATGAAACTGCCATTAAAATAAATGAAATTATGAAACTTGTCATGTTTGTCATTTATTATCATGTCTTGTCCCTGTGCTCCCCATGCTATTCGTTTCCCTCTGCTGGTCTTATTTGGTTCTTTTCCTCCTATCCCTCTCTCTCCCCCTCCCTCTCTCACTCTCTCGCTCTCTCTTCTCTCTGTCGTTCCGTTCCTGCTCCCAGCTGTTCCTATTCCCCTAATCATCATTTAGTCTTCCCACACCTGTTCCCGATCCTTTCCCCTGATTAGATTCCCTATTTATTCCTTTGTAATCCGTTCCTGTTCCGTCGGTTCCTTGTTTTGTATTCCATGCTGTGATTGCGTTTCGCCCTGTCCTGTCGTGTTTTTGCCGTGATTGTGTATCACCCTGTCCTGTCGTGTTTTGTGCCTTCTTCAGACGCTGCGTGTGAGCAGGTGTCTCAGTCGACTACGGCCTGCGCCTACCCGAAGCGACCTGCAGTCTGTGGCCGCTTCTCCAGTTGTTTTCCCCTCTACATCTAGAGGATTTCAGTTATTCCGTTTTGAACATTAATAAACTCTGTTTCTGTTAAGTCGCGTTTGGGTCCTCTTTCACCTGCATGACAGAAGGAACCGACCAAGGAATGGACCCAGCGACTTCAGACGCTGTTTACACTGCCGTCAAGATCCAAGGAGCCATGCTCGGCAGACACGAGCAGGAATTGTCTGCTGCTCGCCATGCCGTGGAGAACCTGGCCGCTCAGGTTTCCGACCTCTCTGGACAGTTCCAGAGTCTACGTCTCGTGCCACCTGTTACTCCCTGGCCTGCCGAGCCTCCAGAACCCAGGGTTAATAACCCACCTTGCTACTCCGGGCAGCCCACGGAGTGCCGCTCCTTTCTCACGCAGTGTGAGATTGTGTTCTCTCTCCAACCCAACACATACTCTAGAGAGAGAGCTCGGGTTGCTTACGTCATTTCACTCCTCACTGGCCGGGCTCGAGAATGGGGCACAGCTATCTGGGAGGCAAGGGCTGTTTGCTCTAACGATTTCCAGAACTTTAAAGAGGAGATGATTCGGGTTTTTGACCGTTCAGTTTTTGGTGGGGAGGCTTCTAGGGCCCTGGCTTCCTTATGCCAAGGTGAACGGTCCATAACGGATTATTCCATTGAGTTTCGCACTCTTGCTGCCTCTAGTGAGTGGAACGAGCCGGCGCTGCTCGCTCGTTTTCTGGAGGGACTCCACGCAGTGGTTAAGGATGAGATTCTCTCCCGGGAGGTTCCTTCAGATGTGGACTCTTTGATTGCTCTCGCCATCCGCATAGAACGACGGGTAGATCTTCGTCACCGGGCTCGTGGAAGAGAGCTCGCATCAACGGTGTTTCCCTGCTCCGCATCGCAACCATCTCCCTCCTCTGGCTTTGAGACTGAGCCCATGCAGCTGGGAGGGATTCGCATCTCGACTAAGGAGAGGGAACGGAGGATCACCAACCGCCTGTGCCTCTATTGCGGAGTTGCTGGACATTTTGTTAATTCATGTCCAGTAAGAGGCCAGAGCCCATCAGTAAGCGGAGGGCTACTGGTGAGCGCTACTACTCAGGTCCCTTCATCTAGATCTTGTACTACTATGTCGGTCCATCTACGCTGGACCGGTTCGGGTGCTACATGCAGTGCCTTGATTGACTCTGGGGCTGAGGGTTGTTTCATGGACGAAGCATGGGTTCGGAAACATAACATTCCTTTCAGACCGTTAGACAAGCCTACGTCCATGTTTGCCTTAGATGGTAGTCATCTTCCCAGTATCAAATTTGAGACACTACCTTTAACTCTCACAGTATCTGGTAACCACAGTGAGACTATTTCTTTTTTGATTTTCCGTTCACCGTTTACACCTGTTGTGTTGGGTCATCCCTGGCTAGTATGTCATAATCCTTCTATTAATTGGTCTAGTAATTCTATCCTATCCTGGAACGTTTCTTGTCATGTGAAGTGTTTAATGTCTGCCATCCCTCCCGTTTCTTCTCTCCCTACTTCTCAGGAGGAACCTGGCGATTTGACAGGAGTGCCGGAGGAATATCATGATCTGCGCACGGTCTTCAGTCGGTCCCGAGCCAACTCCCTTCCTCCTCACCGGTCGTATGATTGTAGTATTGATCTCCTTCCAGGGACCACGCCTCCTCGAGGTAGACTATACTCTCTGTCGGCTCCCGAACGTAAGGCTCTCGAGGATTATTTGTCTGTGTCTCTTGACGCCGGTACCATAGTGCCTTCTTCTTCTCCGGCCGGGGCGGGGTTCTTTTTGTTAAGAAGAAGGACGGTACTCTGCGCCCCTGCGTGGATTATCGAGGGCTGAATGACATAACGGTTAAGAATCGTTATCCGCTTCCCCTTATGTCATCAGCCTTCGAGATTCTGCAGGGAGCCAGGTGCTTTACTAAGTTGGACCTTCGTAACGCTTACCATCTCGTGCGCATCAGAGAGGGGGACGAGTGGAAAACGGCGTTTAACACTCCGTTAGGGCATTTTGAGTACCGGGTTCTGCCGTTCGGTCTCGCCAATGCGCCAGCTGTTTTTCAGGCATTAGTTAATGATGTTCTGAGAGACATGCTGAACATTTTTGTTTTTGTCTATCTTGACGATATCCTGATTTTTTCTCCGTCACTCGAGATTCATGTTCAGCACGTTCGACGTGTTCTACAGCGCCTTTTAGAGAATTGTCTCTACGTAAAGGCTGAGAAGTGCTCTTTTCATGTCTCCTCCGTTACTTTTCTCGGTTCCGTTATTTCCGCTGAAGGCATTCAGATGGATTCCGCTAAGGTCCAAGCTGTCAGTGATTGGCCCGTTCCAAGGTCACGTGTCGAGTTGCAGCGCTTTTTAGGTTTCGCTAATTTCTATCGGCGTTTCATTCGTAATTTCGGTCAAGTTGCTGCCCCTCTCACAGCTCTTACTTCTGTCAAGACGTGTTTTAAGTGGTCCGGTTCCGCCCAGGGAACTTTTGATCTTCTAAAAGAACGTTTTACGTCCGCTCCTATCCTCGTTACTCCTGACGTCACTAGACAATTCATTGTCGAGGTTGACGCTTCAGAGGTAGGCGTGGGAGCCATTCTATCCCAGCGCTTCCAGTCTGACGATAAGGTTCATCCGTGCGCTTATTTTTCTCATCGCCTGTCGCCATCTGAGCGCAACTATGATGTGGGTAACCGTGAACTGCTCGCCATCCGCTTAGCCCTAGGCGAATGGCGACAGTGGTTGGAGGGGGCGACCGTTCCTTTTGTCGTTTGGACAGACCATAAGAACCTTGAGTACATCCGTTCTGCCAAACGACTTAATGCCCGTCAAGCTCGTTGGGCGTTGTTTTTCGCTCGTTTCGAGTTTGTGATTTCTTACCGTCCGGGTAGCAAGAACACCAAGCCTGATGCCTTATCCCGTCTGTTTAGTTCTTCTGTGGCTTCTACTGATCCCGAGGGGATTCTTCCTTATGGGCGTGTTGTCGGGTTGACAGTCTGGGGAATTGAAAGACAGGTTAAGCAAGCACTCACGCACACTGCGTCGCCGCGCGCTTGTCCTAGTAACCTCCTTTTCGTTCCTGTTTCCACTCGTCTGGCTGTTCTTCAGTGGGCTCACTCTGCCAAGTTAGCTGGTCATCCCGGTGTTCGAGGCACTCTTGCGTCTATTCGCCAGCGCTTTTGGTGGCCGACTCAGGAGCGTGACACGCGCCGTTTCGTGGCTGCGTGTTCAGACTGCGCGCAGAAGAAGTCTGGTAATTTTTTTCTGCTTCTGCTCCTGGTCTTGCTGGGTCTCAGTCTGTTCCCTGCCATCGCATCTCTCCTGTTCTTGTCCCTGCCCTTGCTGTGTCTCAGTCTGTCCCTAGTTCTCATTTTTTTTTTTTTTAGAGTAGTACCCTAGTTTCCCTTTTTATCGTTTTTATTACGGTCCTGAGGAGAGGAGTTGGGTTCTTTCTCGGGACGTGCTGGACCGTTTGATCTATGATTTCCTCCGTTGCTGCCAGTGTTCCTCCTCGAGAGCGCCAGGAGGCGCTCGGTGAGTGGGGGGTACTGTCATGTTTGTCATTTATTATCATGTCTTGTCCCTGTGCTCCCCATGCTATTCGTTTCCCTCTGCTGGTCTTATTTGGTTCTTTTCCTCCTATCCCTCTCTCTCCCCTCCCTCTCTCACTCTCTCGCTCTCTCTTCTCTCTGTCGTTCCGTTCCTGCTCCCAGCTGTTCCTATTCCCTAATCATCATTTAGTCTTCCCACACCTGTTCCCGATCCTTTCCCCTGATTAGATTCCCTATTTATTCCTTTGTAATCCGTTCCTGTTCCGTCGGTTCCTTGTTTTGTATTCCATGCTGTGATTGCGTTTCGCCCTGTCCTGTCGTGTTTTTTGCCGTGATTGTGTATCACCCTGTCCTGTCGTGTTTTGTGCCTTCTTCAGACGCTGCGTGTGAGCAGGTGTCTCAGTCGACTACGGCCTGCGCCTACCGGCGACCTGCAGTCTGTGGCCGCTTCTCCAGTTGTTTTCCCCTCTACATCTAGAGGATTTCAGTTATTCCGTTTTGAACATTAATAAACTCTGTTTCTGTTAAGTCGCGTTTGGGTCCTCTTTCACCTGCATGACAGAAACTATGAAAACTATTGCTACTGTATTGAAGTGCCTATTGAGCAGGTGTCGCTGACGCATGCCAGATCTTACATTGCCTGGATAGGAATTTTAAGTATCAGCTAACCACATCATATGATACCCAGAATAGCCCAGAATCTGTCATTCGATGACACAGTCAATGACGTGGCACGCAACCATTGGTTGATGCACGAAACGTCTAAGCAGAGGAACGCAACCTTAGGCTGCAGGTATGGCTGTGTTTGGAGGTATGTCAACCCACACGTGCCATCTTATATAGGCCCATTGTTTGCGGTGCCTACCATCACTTTTTGCTACAAAGACGGATTTCAGGACCCTTTAAATATATATATATATATATATATATATATATATATATATATATATATATATATATATATATATATATATATATATATATATATATATTTCACACTGCTTTTAGTTCAGAGGCATGTGTTTCCAGTGGACCTTTTGGATTTCTGTGGAATATTGACGCTGAGAGTTTCTATTGGATTACATCTATTTACTTGGATGTGGATTTCGTTTCAAAGAAAAAGACTCAAACAAGGTTCAAATCAAATCAAATCAAACTTTAAGTGTAGACTTTACTGTGAAATGGTTACTTACAAGCCCTTAACAGTGCAGTTCAAGAAGAAGAAAATATTTACCACGTACGCTAAAATAAAAAGTAAAAAGAAAAAGTAACACAATATGAGTAACAATAACAAGGCTATATAAAGAGGGCACCGGTACCAAGTCAGTGTTCAGAGGTACATGCTAGTTGAGGTAATCTGTACTTGTAGGTCGGGGTGAAGTGACTATGCATATGTAACAAACAAACAGCTAGTAGCAGCAGTGTACAAGGGGGTGGAGGGTCTCTGATCACTGTTGTGTCGTCAGCAAACTTAATGATGGTGTTGTAGTCGTGTTTGGGCACGCAGTCGTGGGTGAACTGGGGAATACAGGAGAGGACTATCTATGTACACACCCCTGAGGGGCCCCAGTGTTAAGGATCAGCGTGGCAGACATGTTGTTGCCTACTCTTACCACCTGGGGGCGTCCTTTCAGGAAGCCCAGAATCCAGTTGCAGAGGGAGGTGTTTAGTCATAGACTCCTTAGCTTAGCGATGAGCTTTGTGGGCACTATGGTGTTGAAAGCTGAGCTGTTGTCAATGAACAGCATTCTCACATAGCTGTTCCTTTTGTCCAGGTGAGAAAGGGCGATGTGGAGTGCGATTGAGATTGCGTCATCTGTGGATCTGTTGAGGCGGTATGCGAATTGGAGTGGGTCTAGCGTGACTGGGAGGATGCTGTTGATGTGAGCCATGACCAGCTTTTCAAAGTACTTCATGGCTACCGACATGAGTGCCACAGGGCGGTAATAATTTAGGCAGGTTACCTTTGTTTCCTTGTGCACAGGGACTATGGTGGTCTGCTTGAAACATGTAGGTATTACAGACTCGGTCAGGGAGAGGTTGAAAACATCAGCGAAGACACTTGACAGTTGGTCCACGCAGGCTTTGAGTACACGTCCTGGTAATGTTGACCTGTTTAAAGGTTTTGTTCACATCGGCTACCGAGAGCGTTATCACACAGTCATCCAGAACAGCTGGTGCTCTCGTGCATATTTCAGTGTTGCTTGCCTCACAGCAAGCATAAAAGGCATTTAACTCGTCTGGTAGGCTCGCTTCATTGGGCAGCTCGCGTCTGGGTTTCCCTTTGTAGTCCGTAATAGTTGTCAAGCCCTGCCACATCCGACGAGCATCAGAGCCGGTGTAGTAGGATTCAATCTTAATCCTGTATTGACGCTTTGCTTGTTTGATGGTTTGTCTGAGGGCATACCGGGATTTCTTATAAGCGTCTGGATTAGTCTCCTGCTCCTTGAAAGCGGCAGCTCTAGCCTTTAGCTTAATGCGGATGTTGCCTGTAATCCATGGCTTCTGGTAGGATTTAGGTTCTTTTACATTGTGCATTTGTTCTTTGGACTGTTGGCCCCGACAGGATTATTCATTTGTTGAACACTGAATCATTATTTTGTTGCTTATGTTGAACCCCAATTATTTTCCGATCAATATACTATTAGTGATCTGGCCAAGTTCCCCAGTGTTTTATGTCTGGCAAGTTTGTGGTTTATGCAAGTTTGTTACACTGGATTCTGACCTGCTCTTGCTACACGGTATGCAAAGCAATATGTTAAACTTGCTTAACCCACATTCTTCAATATCATCGAATTACTCTTATAGGTTATTGCATCGTGCAGCCTCTCTCTGTGTTGAGGTAATTACTTAACCATCAACATGCTGTTCTGTTCTATAGTGTAGTTATATGGCTGATGCTCCAGGGACTAAATCAACTCCACTGTAATTACAGCAGTGATATTGACTAAATGTTTTCCTTTATTAACATGCAGTTAAAGTCTACTCCTAGACCTCAGTTTAATTTGTCGCTTCCATAAGGCTTTCCCTGGTCAACATTTCTGTCACAGTTCCAGCATGCTAACAAGGGCTCGGCAGCGGCGCCCAGCTGTGTGTGTGTGTGTGTGTGTGTGTGTGTGTGTGTGTGTGTGTGTGTGTGTGTGTGTGTGTGTGTGTGTGTGTGTGTGTGTGTGTGTGTGTGTGTGTGTGTGTGTGTGTGTGTGTGTGTGTGTGTGTGTGTGTGTGTGTGTGTGTGTGTGTGTGTGTGTGTGTGTGTGTGTGCATTTCCCTGTTGCAGAGAAACCCCTCAATAATAATGTAGTTCACAAATTTAAAATCAGAAAGGCTTGTCTGAATGCTCATTTACCTTCATCAAGTAAACATAAAATAATTCAGTCCGTTTCCTATTACACAGGCATAGTGGAAATGTGTACAAAGGTATCATCATCAGCATAGCGACTTGCTTAGTCTCTTTCCTATTAGCCATGTGTGGAATGTTATTCACCTATTTACCGTATAGGCTATAAGCATGGCACAATAATTCACATTCCTCATGCTTGGTGTTCAACCTATGTGCTCACTGCTGCAATTATCACCTTCCTCTCTCTCAACCAATGGGCGTAAATCTTGAGATGTACTTATACGTCAATTTAACCATGTTCTCTCACTCGCTGTTTTTCAGCAACCGTTGTTGAATGACGGTCTCTGCTTTCCGTGTTGTTTAAGTCATGTCAAATGCCGAAATCTCCCCTGGGGAGATGCTACGTCCCTCATTCAAGCAATTGATCTACACCCAATCCCAGGCGAATCCTCATGACTAGGATTTCCCAGAGAAGTTAGAGCATCGCCATTAGGCAAGTGGGCCAATATTCCGACGCTCAACTTCTGGGAATTCCATCCGATAAATGCATCACAGTCATTCCAGATACTTCCAGCCATGAGCTCCTCTCAACCGATGATGAATGGAGGCTACTCGGCTCATCTCCGCAACTCCCAGACATCATCCCTTTCTTGGGACAAGAGGTTGTTTCTCCCAGAGGGATGAAAAAGCTAAAGAAAATCAGCTTTTTAAATTATTTTTTAAAACATTTATTTTTATTTTTTTATTTCACCTTTATTTAACCAGGTAGGCAAGTTGAGAACAAGTTCTCATTTACAATTGCGACCTGGCCAAGATAATTCAAAGCAGTTCGACACATACAACAACACAGAGTTACACATGGAGTAAAACAAACATACAGTCAATACAGTAGAAAAATAAGTCTATATATGACGTGAGCAAATGAGGTGAGATAAGGGAAGTAAAGGCAAAAAAAGGCCATCGTGGCGAAGTAAATACAATATAGCTGTCATGCCCTGATCTGAGTATTCTTTGTTTTCTTTATTGTTTTGGTTAGGTCAGGGTGTGACATGGGTGATGTATGTGTTTTTGTACTGTCTAGGGTTTTTTGTAGGTTTATGGGGTTGTTTATCATCTCGGTGTTTGTATATGTCTATGGCTGCCTAGATTGGTTCTCAATTAGAGGCAGGTGTTTATCGTTGTCTCTGATTGGGAACCATATTTAGGCAGCCATCTTCTTTGGGTATTTTGTGGGTTATTGTCTATGTCTAGTTGCATGTGTATGCACTAGTATTATTATAATAGCTTCACGGTCGGTTTGTTGTTTTGTATAGTTTGTTAAGTGTTCTTCGTCTTCATTAAAAGTATGTATTCATCTTACGCTGCACCTTGGTCTCCCCCATTCGACGAACATGACAACAGCAAGTAAAACACTGGAATGGTAAATTTGCAGTGGAAGAATATGCAAAGTAGAAATACAAATAATGGGGTGCAAAGGAGCAAAAATAAATAAATACAGTAGGGGAAGAGGTAGTTGTTTGGGCTAAATTCTAGATGGGCTATGTACAGGTGCAGTAATCTGTGAGCTGCTCCGACAGCTGGTGCTTAAAGCTAGTGAGGGAGATAAGTGTTTCCAGTTTCAGTGATTTTTGTAGTTCGCTCCAGTCATTGGCAGTGGAGAACTGGATGGAGAGGCGGCCAAAGAAAGAATTGGTTTTGGGGGTGACTTGAGAGATATACCTGTTGGAGTGTGTGCTACAGGTGGGTGATGCTATGGTGACCAGCGAGCTGAGATAAGGGGAGACTTTACCTAGCAGGGTCTTGTAGATGACATGGAGCCAGTGGGTTTGGCGACGAGTATGAAGCGAGGGCCAGCCAACGAGAGCGTACAGGTCGCTATGGTGGGTAGTATATGGGGCTTTGGTGACAAAACGGATTGCACTGTGATAGACTGCATCCAATTTGTTGAGTAGGGTATTGGAGGCTATTCTGTAAATGACATCGCCGAAGTCGAGGATTGGTAGGATGGTCATGAGTGAAGGATGCTTTGTTGCGAAATAGGAAGCCAATTCTAGATTTAACTTTGGATTGGAGATGTTTGATATGGGTCTGGAAGGAGAGTTTAACCAGACACCTAAGTATTTGTAGTTGTCCACGTATTCTAAGTCAGAGCCGTCCAGAGTAGTGATGTTGGACTGGCGGGCAGGTGCAGGTAGCGATCGGTTGAAGAGCATGCATTTAGTTTTACTTGTATTTAAGAGCAATTGGAGGCCACGGAATGAGAGTTGTATGGCATTGAAGCTTGCCTGGAGGGTTGTTAACAGTGTCCAAAGAAGGGCCAGAAGTATACAGAATGGTGTTGTCTGCGTAGAGGTGGATCAGAGACTCACCAGCAGCAAGAGCGACCTCATTGATGTATACAGAGAATAGAGTTGGTCCAAGAATTGAACCCTGTGGCACCCTCATAGAGACTGCCAGAGGTCTGCACAGCATGCCCTCCGATTTGACACACTGAACTCTATCAGAGAAGTAGTTGGTGAACCAGGCGAGGCAATCATTTGAGAAACCAAGGCTGTCGAGTCTGCCGATGAGGATGTGGTGGTTGACAGAGTCGAAAGCCTTGGCCAGATCAATGAATACGGCTGCACAGTAACGTTTCTTATCGATGGCGGTTAAGATATCGTTTAGGACCTTGAGTGTGGCTGAGGTGCACCCATGACCAGCTCTGAAACCAGATTGCATAGCAGGGAAAGTATGGTGAGATTCGAAATGGTCGGTAATCTGTTTGTTGACTTCGAAGACCTTAGAAAGTTATGGTAGGATAGATATAGGTCTGTAGCAGTTTGGGTCAAGAGTGTCCCCCCCTTTGAAGAGGGGGATGACCGCAGCTGCTTTCCAATCTTTGGGAATCTCAGACGGCACAAAAGAGAGGTTGAACAGGCTAGTAATAGGGTTTGAAACAATTTCGGCAGATCATTTTAGAAAGCGAGCGTCCAGATTGTATAGCCCGGCTTATTTGTAGGGGTCCAGATTTTGCAGCTCTTTCAGAACATCAGCTGACTGGATTTGGGAGAAGGAGAAATGGGGAAGGCTTGGGCGAGTTGCTGTGGGGGGTACAGTGCTGTTGCCTGGTGTAGGGGTAGCCAGGTGGAAAGCATGGCCAGCCGTAGAAAAATGCTTATTGAAATTCTCAATTTGAGTGGATGTATCGGTGGTGACAGAGTTTCCAATCCTCAGTGCAGTGGGCAGCTGGGAGGAGGTGTTCTTATTCTCCATGGACTTTACAGTGTCCCAGAACCTTTTTGAGTTTGTTGCAGGAATCAAATTTCTGCTTGATAAAGCTAGCCTTGACTTTTATAACTGCCTGTGTTTATTGGTTTCTAACTCCCCTACAAAGTTGCATATCACGGGGGCTGTTCGATGCTAATGCAAAACGCCATAGGATGTTTCTGTGTTGGTTAAGGGCAGTCAGGTCTGGAGAGAACCAAGGGCTATATCTGTTCCTGATTCTACATTTCTTGAATGGGGCATGCTTATTAAGATGGTGATGAAGGCATTAAAAAAAATAACCAGGCATGTTTCAGGGAGCGTTTGACAGTGATGAGTGGAGGTTGCTTGGCCGCTGAACATTACGGATGCAGGCAATGAGGCAGTGATCGCTGAGATCTTCGTTGAAAACAGCAGAGGTGTATTTAGAGGACAATGTGGTTAGGATGATATCTATGAGGGTGCCCATGTTTACGCCTATGGGGTGGTACATGGTAGGTTCATTGATAATTTGTGTGAGATTGAGCTTAGATTGTTGGATGGCTAGGGTGTTAAGCATGTTCCAGTTTAGGTCACCTAGCAGCACGAGCTCTGAAGATAGATGGGGGGCAATCAGTTCACTAATGGTGTCCAGAGCACAGCTGGGGGCAGAGGGTGGTCTATAGCAGGCGGCAACGGTGAGAGACTTGTTTTTAGAGAGTTGGATTTTTAAAAGTAAAAGTTCAAATTGTTTCGGTACAGACCTGGATAGTATGACAGAACTCTGCAGGCTATCTCTGTAGTAGATTGGCTTTGCCTGTGAAAGGGAATTCCAAGAAGAGTCTACGAGTGTCTCCGACCAGGCTGGTCCTTCATCCTCCACTCCCAATGCAGCGCTGCAGCCACCTCCACCACCTCGACCCGAGCACCTCTCGCTGCTTCTTCAACCAACTACCAACTACCTGGCACTGTCAGCTATCCAGCTATCCACGCACCGGCAGAACAGAGAAGCTACGTCTGGTAAGTCTAATAAGTCTAATACTATGAAGTTTCCAGGTATTGCTCGCCTGAGAGTACCTTATGATAAGCTGTAGACCACACATTCTACCAAGAGAGTTCTTATCTATATTATTCATAGCCGTCTATTTACCAACACAAACTGATGCTGGCACGAAGACACTCAACCAGCTGTATAAGTCTATAAGCAAACAAGAAAATGCTCATCCAGAAGCGGCGCTCCTAGTGGCCGGGGACTTTAATCCAGGCAAATTTAAATCAGTTGTAGCTAATTTCTACCACCATGTCACATGTGCAACCAGAGGAAAAACAACTAGACCACCTTTATTCCACACACAGATGCATACAAAGCTCTCCCACGCCCTCCATTTGGCAAATATGACCATAATTCTAACCTCCTGATTCCTGCTTACAAGCTAAAACTAAAGCAGGAAGTACCAGTGACTCACTCCATACGGAAGTGGTCAGATGATGCGGATGCTACACTACAGAACAGTTTTGCTAGCACAGGCTGGAATGTGTTCCGGGATTCATCCAATGGCTTTGAGGTGTATAACACCTCAGCCACCGGCTTCATCAATAAGTGCATCGACATCCCCACAGTGACTGTACGTACATATCCTAACCAGAAGCCATAGATTACAGGCAACATCCGCATCGAGATAAAGGCCAGGAATGGGACACTAATCCGGGCGTGTATAAGAATACACGCTATGCCCTCAGACAAACCATCAAACAAGCAAAGCGTCAATACAGGATGAAGATTGAATCCTACTACACCGGCTTTGACACTCGTCGGATGTGGCAGGGCTTGAAAACTATTACGGACTACAAAGGGAAACCCAGCCGCGAGCCTACCAGACAAGCTAAATGCCTTTTATGCTCGATTCGAGGCAAGCAACACTGAAGCACGCTTGAGAGCACCAGCTGTTCTGGACGACTGTGTGATAACGCTCTCGGGAGCCGATGAGAGCAAGATCTTTAAATAGGTCAACACTCACAACTCCTCGGGGCCAGATGGATTACCAGGACATATACTCAACGCATGCACGGACCAACTGTCAAGTGTAATCACTGACATTTTCAACCACTCCCTGACCGAGTCTGTAATATCTAAATGTTTCCAGCAGACCACCATAGTCCCTGTGCCCAAGGAAACAAAGGTAACCTGCCAAAATGATTACTGCACTGTAACACTCACGTCGGTAGCCACAAAGTGCTTTGAAAAACTGGTCATGGCTCACATCAACAGCATCCTCCCAGATACCCTAGGCAACTCCAGTCCTCGAGGGCCTGATTGGTGTCACACTTTTTCTCCATCCCTAGCAAATACAGCAGATGAATCAAATTGCATTCTAAACTCATGATTAGGTGATTATTGGAGTCGACAAAACTGTGATACCTATCAGGCCCTCGAGGACTGGAACTGCCCACCCCTGCCCTAGACCCACTCCAACTCGCATACCACCCCAGCAGATCCACAGATGATGCAATCTGAATCGCACTCCACACTGCCCTTTCCCACCTGGATAAAAGGAACACCTATGTGAGAATGCTGTTCATTGACTACAGCTCAGATTTCAACACCATAGTGCCCACGAAGCTCATCACTAAGCTAAGGACTCTGGGACTAAACATCTCCCTCTGCAACTGGATCCTGGGCTTCCTGACGGGCTGCCCCAGGGGTTAAGGGTAGGCAACAACACGTCTGCCACGCTGATCTTCAACACTGTGGCTCATCAGGGGTGTGTACTTAGTCCCCTTCTGTACTCCCTCTTCACCCACGACTGCGTGCCCAAACACGACTCCAAAATCATCATTAAGTTTGCTGACGACACAACAGTGACCACCGACAACGATGAGACGGCCTATAGCGAGGAGGTCAGAGACATGGCAGTGTGGTGCCAGGACAACAACCTCTTCCTCAATGTGAGCGTGACAAAGGAGCTGATCGTGGACTACAGGAACAGGCGGGCTGAACAGGCCTCCATTAACATCGATGGGGCTGTAGTGGAGCGGGTGGAGAGTTTCAAGGTCCTTGGTGTCCACATCACCAACAAACTATTATAGTCCAAACACACCAAGACAGTTGTGAAGAGGGCACGACATAACCCTTTCCCTCTCAGGAGACTGAAAATATTTGGAATGGGTCCCCAGATCCCCAAAACGTTCTACAGCTGCACCTTCGAGAGCATCCTGACAGGTTGCATCACCGCCTTCTTATCTGACCGTAAGGCACTACAGAGGGTAGTGCGTTCGGCCCAGTACATCACTGGGGTCAAGCTTCCTGCCATCCAGGACTTATTTAATAGGCCGTGTCAGAGGAAAGCCCATGAAATTGTCAGATTCCAGACACCCAAGTCATAAGCTGTTATATCTTCTACTGCACGGCAAGCTGTACCTAAGCGCTAAGTCTAGTACCAAAAGGCTCCTTAACAGCTTCTACCCCCAAGCCATAAGACTGCTGGACAATTAATCATTTGGCCACAGGACTATTTACATTGACACCCCCCCTCCCTCCATATGTTTTGTAAGTCGCTCTGGATAAGAGCGTCTGCTAAATGACTTAAATGTAAATGTAAATGTTGTACACTGCTGCTACTCGCTGTTTATTATCTATGTGTAGTCACTTCACCACTACCTACATGTACAAATTACCTGGACTAACCTGTACCCCCTCACATTGACTCGTTTCCGATACCCCCTGTATATAGTCTTGTTATTGTTATTTTGTGTTACTTTGTATAATTTTTTACTTTAGTTTGGTAAATATTTTCTTTACTCTTCTTGAACTACACTGTTGGTTAAGGGCTTGTAAGGAAGCATTTCAAGGTAAGGTCTACCCTTGTTGTATTCGGCACATGTGACACATAGTTTGATTTTAACTAACTCCCTGTTTTTCAATGACAACGTAAATGTCATTACCAACAGTGTGCCCTCTGCTGTCAAGGTGGTCAATATCAGTAACATTACAATGAATATTTTACTATGGCTGTTTACTAAACAGCATGTTGTCTTGTGTCATAAAATGCATTTCGAAGGTAGTGTACGGAGTTATTTCTAAATGTAACTATCCTCTACAGCAAAAAGGGCTCATATATGCTGTTGATCGTGGCTCGCAAGTATAATTCATGATTAGACTATAGTTATCTGACGATGTTAATTGTTACTCATTGTCACTGTATTCTTTAGTTCTGCACGAAATACATAGTCATTATAATATAGCCTTCATCATAGGCAGTGCTTGACTTGGGCAGGTGCACTTCAGAATGCTGTTCAAGAATGCATCTCCTTCCTGAGCGGTATGACTGCTGCGTGGTCACATGGTGTTTATACTTGCGTACTATTCTTTGTACAGATGAACGTGTTATCCTCAGGCGTTTGGAAATTGCTCCCAAGGATGAACCAGACTAGAGGTCTACAATTGTTTTCCAAGTTCTTGGCTGATTTCTTTTGATTTTCCATGATGTCAAGCAAAGATGCACTGAGTTTGAAGGTCGTCCTTGAATACATCCACAGGTACACCTCCAATTGGCTCAGATTATGTCAATTAGCCTATCAGAAGCTTCTAAAGCTATGACACAATTTTCTGGAATTTTCCAAGCTTTTTAAAGGCACAGTCAACTTAGAGTACGGAAACTTCTGACCCACTGGAATTGCAATACAGTCAATTATAAGTTAAATAATCTGTCTTTAAACAATTGTTTGAGAAATGACTTGTCTCATGTATAACGGATGTGAAATGGCTAGCTAGTTAGCGGTGGTGCGCACTAATAGCATTTCAATCGGTGACGTCACTTGCTCTGAGACCTTGAAGTAGTGGTTCCCCTTGCTCTGCAAGGACTGTGGCTTTTGTGGAGCGATGGTTAACGATGCTTCGAGGGTGACTGTTGATGTGTGCAGAGGGTCCCTGGTTCACGCCCAGGTATGGGCGAGGGGACGGACTAAAGTTATACTGTTACACATGCACAAAGTAGAACTCCTAACAGACTTGCCAAAACTAAAATTTGTTAACCTGTTGATCCTACCCCCTACTTTTTCGAACATTCTCTTAAAAATCGCGCAATATTTCAGCGCCCTGCTGCTCATGCCAGGAATATAGTATATGCATATGATTAGTATGTGTGGATAGAAAACACTCAGACATTTATACAACTGGTTAAATCACGGCTGTGACTATAACAGAACATGCGTTTCATCGAAAAGCGCAGGAAAATCTGATCACTGAAAATGGAAATATATATCCATCCGCCACTTCAACCCATTGATAAAGGCGAACCACAATAAATGGGGCTGAGGTTGCAATACCTACAGCTTCCACACGATGTCAACAGTCTTGACATTTGCCTAGGCTTTGTTTCTTGGTCAAACGAAGAAGAGACAAGCCATTTGTTCAAGTCTCCGACCGGATATTTTGGTTGAGATTTTCCCGGACATTATTTCCAGACGGACAGCTAAAGAATATACATCGCCTCGTGATCAATTTGGTCGCTTATTAACGTGTACTAATACCTAAAGTTGCATTACAAAAGTATTTCGAAGTGTTTTGTGAAAGTTTATCGTCAACTTTTTTAATAAAAAAAATGACGTTACGTTATAAGACGCTATTTTTTTCCGTTTATCACACAGTCTTCATAGATCGATATCTAGGCTATATATGGACCGATTTAATCGAAAAAAAGACCCAATAGTGATTATGGGACATCTAGGAGTGCCAACAAAGATCGTCAAAGCTAATGAATGTTTTATATTTTATTTGTGCGGTGTGTGTAGCGACGACTATGCTAATTATTTTGTTTACGTCCCCTGCGGGTCTTTTGGGGTGTTACATGCTATCAGATAATAGCTTCTCATGCTTTCGCCGAAAAGCATTTTAAAAATCTGACTTGTTGCCTGGATTCACAACGAGTGTAGCTTTAATTCAATACCCTGCATGTGTATTTTAATGAACGTTTTGAGTTTTAACTAATACTATTAGCATTTAGCGTAGTGCATTTGCATTTCCAGATGTCTAGATGGGATGCCTGCGTGTCAGGTAGGAGCAAGAGGTTAAGCTCTGTCAAGTTGGATGGGGAGGGTCTCTGCACAGTTATTTTTGGCTCTCTCTAGAGATGCTAGATCGGGTTCAAGTCCGGGCTCTGGCTGGGCCACTCAAGGATGTTCAGGAGGGCCACTCCTGTGTTTTGGCTGTGTGCTTAGGGTTGTTTTCCTGTTGGAAGGTGAACCTACACCCCCAGTATGAGGTCCTGAACGCACTGGAGCAGGTTTTCATCAAGGATCTCTCTGTACTTTGTTCTTCCTAGTATGAAATAATTAAGCATTATACAATGGATGGTTCCTCTGAAAGAGGCTGCATTTCTTCATATTATGTTTCTTTAGACTTGTCTAAAAAAATAATTTATTGTGATGGTGGAGTCTATATTAAATGGATTTATTAGACTTTTTAAATTGTAGGCTGGATGTTCCAACGGTAGGCTATGCGTGGAAGCCAGGAGATGCTAAACATATTTATGTTAATTAACGGTCAATTACTGTGAGATTGGCAGTTATTTGCATGACAATCGCCAGCTGACAAAATTTCATGACCACCACAACCGTAATCAAGTGTGCACTCGCATTGATTAGAGAGCAATAGAGCACGGCTTGTGCTGTTTGTGATAATGAGGTGCTGACTGCCAGTTTTAATACACCTCTCCTGCAATTAGCAGCACATAAAGCTAATCCTGAGGCCATCAATCAACCAAGATGAGCCCAAAAGCCCCTAAGCAGTTCACTGTAATTATACGACTCACTTGGATACTTTACAGCAAGGGCCTAATTTTGTGAATAACCATTAATACCCCAGTGATTGGTTGAGCTGTGAGTAAGATGTTATATGTGTGTATTACTCTACATAATGGCACGTAAACTTTAGCTTTTTCCTTAGAGGAAGGATTTAGAAAGAGACCTTTGTGTAACAGACTTTTCTGACAAATTACACAAGATAAGCAACTTTGAAATAAATGACCACAGTGTTTTTGAGATTTATGTGCACGTCTGCATCTATACTTAATTTGCCTGGATCTGGCAAACAAGGCCGGAAAGTCGTTGACAAGAAAAACACCTAAACAGATTTCGTCAACATATTTAGTGAGAATGTGTGCACTTCTCCTGTTCAGATGCGATCTTAAAAGTTAATAACCTGTGCATGATAAAAATGTAGCAAACATATCCATAACATATGGCGTTATGGGATTTTAACATAGACGGTTATTTCAGCATTTTCTTTTACATGACTTTATGACATCCTTGTTCAGGTGGTATGTAGGGATCACATTTTGCAAAAAGCAAGTTGTATGCACGCATTTTCAGGAGGTTTTGTTTAATTTATATCTAATTGCTCATTAATTGTTTTTTTTCTAAAATACTTCTGAAAAACATGGAGGATGTAGACCTGGGCTCTCCAACCCTGTTCCTGGAGAGCTACCATCCTGTAGGTTTTCATTCCAACCCTAATCTAGTACATCTGATTAGTTACACCTGGGGTTGGAGGGACAATCTACAGGAGGGTAACTCTCCAGGAACAGGGTTTGAGACCCCTGATGTAGACCACGTCCCTCTAACCAGTATAGCTCCTCATATCCAATAATCTGCAATCATTATGGGGCTATAGTACATACTCAAAGGCTAAACAAGGAATGCATGTATCTGCAATTCCGAATTCATTTAAATCCCTCATTGTTCAAATTATTAATTTTCAAAATCAGATTTCTTTGACATTTCCACAATCCTTTAAATTGCATGCTTATCCTTATCATGATTGAACATAAACATACAGGAATAGGTACCTGAGCGTCTGCTAAATGACTTAAATGTAAATGTAAATGTAATGTATGACAAAACTGTGAATGCTGAGCCCGCAATTTTCAAATAAAAAATCAAATCAAATCTAATGTTATTTGTCACATACACATGGTTAGCAGATGTTAATGCGAGTGTAGCGAAATGCTTGTGCTTCTAGTTCCGACAATGCAGTAATAACCATCAAGTAATCTAACAATTCCAAAACTACTGTCTTATACACACAAGTGTAGGGGGATAGAGAACATGTACATAAAGATATATGAATGAGTGATGGTACAGAGCAGCATAGGCAAGATACAGTAGATGGTATCGAGTACAGTATATACATATGAGTATGTAAACAAAGTGGCATAGTTAAAGTGGCTAGTGATACATGTATTACATAAAGATGCAGCAGATGATATAGAGTACAGTATATACGTATACATATGAGATTAATAATGTAGGGTATGTAAACATTATATTAGGTAGCATTGTTTAAAGTGGCTAGTGATATATTTTACATCATTTCCCATCAATTCCCATTATTAAAGTGGCTGGAGTTGAGTCAGTGTGTTGGCAGCAGCCACTCAATGTTAGTGGTGGCTGTTTAACAGTCTGATGGCCTTGAGATAGAAGCTGTTTTTCAGTCTCTCGGTCCCAGCTTTGATGCACCTGTACTAACCTCGCCTTCTGGATGATAGCGGGATGAACAGGCAGTGGCTCGGGTGGTTGTTGTCCTTGATGATCTTTATGGTCTTCCTGTAACATCGGGTGGTGTAGGTGTCCTGGAGGGCAGGTAGTTTGCCCCCGGGGATGCGTTGTGCAGACCTCACTACCCTCTGGAGAGCCTTACGGTTGTGGGCGGAGCAGTTGCCGTACCAGGCGGTGATACAGCCTGCCAGGATGCTCTCGATTGTGCATCTGTAGAAGTTTGTGAGTGCTTTTGGTGACAAGCCAAATTTCTTCAGCCTCCTGAGGTTGAAGAGGCGCTGCTGCGCCTTCACGATGCTGTCTGTGTGGGTGGACCAATTCAGTTTGTCTGTGATGTGTATGCCGAGGAACTTAAAACTTTCTACCCTCTCCACTACTGTTCCATCGATGTGGATAGGGGGGTGTTCCCTCTGCTGTTTCCTGAAGTCCACAATCATCTCCTTCGTTTTGTTGACGTTGAGTGTGAGGTTATTTTCCTCACACCACACTCCCGAGGGCCCTCACTTCCTCCCTGTAGGCCGTCTCGTCGTTGTTGGTAATCAAGCCTACCACTGTTGTGTCGTCCACAAACTTGATGATTGAGTTGGAGGCGTGCGTGGCCACACAGTCGTGGGTGAACAGGGAGTACAGAAGAGGGCTCAGAATGCACCCTTGTGGGGCCGCAGTGTTGAGGATCAGCGGGTGGACATGTTGTTGCCTACCCTTACCACCTGGGGGCGGCCTGTCAGGAAGTCCAGTACCCAGTTGCACAGGGCGGGGTCGAGACCCAGGGTCTCGAGCTTGATGACGAGCTTGGAGGGTACTATGGTGTTAAATGCCGAGCGTTAGTCAATGAACAGCATTCTCACATAGGTATTCCTCTTGTCCAGATGGGTGTGCATCGTCTGTGGACCTATTTGGGCGGTAAGCAAATTGGAGTGGGTCTAGGGTGTCAGGTAGGGTGGAGGTGATATGGTCCTTGACTAGTCTCTCAAAGCACTTCATAATGACGGAAGTGAGTGCTACGGGGTGGTAGTCGTTTAGCTCAGTTACCTTAGCTTTCTTGGGAACAGGAACAATGGTGCCCCCCTTGAAGCATGTGGGAACAGCAGACTGGGATAGGGATTGATTGAATATGTCCGTAAACACACCAGCCAGCTGGTCTGCACATGCTCTGTGGGCGCGGCTGGGGATGCCATCTGGGCCTGCAGCCTTGCGAGGGTTAACACGTTTAAATGTTTTACTCACCTCGGCTGCAGTGAAGGAGAGGCCGCATGTTTTGGTTGCAGGCCGTGTCAATGGCACTGTATTGTCCTCAAAGCGGGCAAAAAAGTTATTTAGTCTGCCTGGGAGCAAGACATCCTGGTCCGTGACGGGGCTGGTTTTCTTTTTGTAATCCGTGATTGACTGGCGACCCTGCCACATACCTCTTGTATCTGAGCCGTTGAATTGAGATTCTACTTTGTCTCTATACTGACGCTTAGTTTGTTTGATTGCCTTGCAGAGGGAATAGCAACACTTTTGTATTCGGTCATGTTTCCGGTCACCTTGCCCTGATTAAAAGCAGTGGTTCGCGCTTTCAGTTTCACGCGAATGCTGCCATCAATCCACGGTTTTGTGGTTTGGGAAAGTTTTAATCGTTGCTATGGGAAGGACATCTTCAACGCACGTTCTAATGAACTTGCACACCGAATCAGCGTATTCGTCAATGTTGTTGTCTGACGCAATACGAAACATATCCCAGTCCACGTGATGGAAGCAGTCTTGGAGTGTGGAATCAGATTGGTCGGACCAGCGTTGGACAGACCTCAGCGTGGGAGCTTCTTGTTTTCGTTTCTGTCTGTAGGCAGGGATCAACAAAATGGAGTCGTGGTCAGCTTTTCCGAAAGGAGGGCGGGGCAGGGCCTTATATGCGTCACGGAGGTTAAAATAGCAATGATCCAAGGTTTTGCCAGCCCTGGTTGCGCAATCGATATGCTGATACAATTTAGGGAGTCTTGTTTTCAGATTAGCCTTGTTAAAATCCCCAGCAACAATGAATGCAGCCTCAGGATGTATGGATTCCAGTTTGCAAAGAGTCAAATAAAGTTCGTTCAGAGCCATTGATGTGTCTGCTTGGGGGGGAATATATACGGCTGTGATTATAATCGAAGAGAATTCCCTTGGTAGATAATGCGGTTGACATTTGATTGTGAGGATTTCTAAATCAGGTGAACAGAAGGACTTGAGTTCCTGTATGTTGTTGTGGCCACACCACGTCCCGTTAACCATGAAGCATACGCCCCCGCCCCTCTTCTTACCAGAAAGATGTTTGTTTCTGTCGGCGCGATGCGTGGAGAAACCAGCTGGCTGCACCGACTCCGATAGCGTCTCTCCAGTGAGCCATGTTTCCGTGAAGCAAAGAACGTTACAGTCTATGATGTCCCTCTGGAATGCTACCCTTGCTCGGATTTCATCAACCTTGTTGTCAAGAGACTGGACATTGGCGAGAAGTATATTAGGGAGTGGTGCACAATGTGCCCGTCTCTGGAGTCTGACCAGAAGACCGCTTCGTTTCCCTCTTTTACAAAGTCGTTTTTTTGGATCGCCAGCTGGGATCCATTCCGTTGTCCTGGGTGAAAGGCAGAACACAGGATCCGCTTCGTGAAAGTCATATTCTTGGTCGTACTGATGGTGAGTTGACGCTGCTCTTATATACAGTAGTTCTTCTCGACTGTATGTAATGAAACCTAAGATGACCTGGGGTACTAATGTAAGAAATAACACGTAAAAAAAAACAAACTGCATAGTTTCCTAGGAACACGAAGCGAGGTGACCATCTCTGTCGGCGCCGGAAGTACTTTAAACCCAACATAAACAATCCTCTGTCACCATTTACACACTGTTCTTACAACTCTTTTCCACGCTATCACTGAATTGGAAAACCAAAAAATACTCATCCATGGTATCATCCTTTCTGCTTTTGTGGAGTGATTTCGCTCTTCTTTCGTCTTACACCAGGTTCCACACTCCTGTCGTTCCACTTGCCAACCCGAGCGCAGTGGAGCATTTGAATTATTCAGGCTCCCAGCAGTGCCTCTCCTCTACACGGGCCCAGTTCACAGTGACCGATGCAGGGGGTACTACTACTGCTTCACATCAGCCATGTTCAGACGCCTGGCTCTGATAGCAGAGGTTAACACTTCTTTGACAGCCTTTAAAGAACAGTAAGATGATGCATATTTCCCATATCCCAATTTTCAACTACAGGTTTGTCCCTCTACTTATAGTAGTTTAGCATTCTAATGTTTATTGTTATTACGGTGCTATAATAAACTGTCCCTTTATTCAGATTACAACCTCTTACTTTCAGTTATTTGAAAATGAAATAATCTCCAAAATATTGCTATTTTTAAAATAAACCTTAGAAAGCTGGCTGCAGTTTAATCCACCA
Organism: Oncorhynchus gorbuscha; assembly: GCF_021184085.1. Classification (NCBI taxonomy): domain Eukaryota; kingdom Metazoa; phylum Chordata; class Actinopteri; order Salmoniformes; family Salmonidae; genus Oncorhynchus; species Oncorhynchus gorbuscha. The sequence goes on along the minus strand of NC_060182.1, from coordinate 77,519,462 downwards.
GAAAAGATAGAACAAATATTACAACAAATATTATGGTTAAACTAAAATATAGTTATTGATAAAAACTATTCAGGGGAAAAAACATATATCATCTTTGTCATCTTTGTCGGAGACAGACAGACAGACAGCCACGGAGACAGACAGACAGACAGCCACGGAGACAGACAGACAGACAGCCACGGAGACAGACAGACAGACAGCCACGGAGACAGACAGACAGACAGCCGCGGAGACAGACAGACAGACAGCCGCGGAGACAGACAGACAGACAGCCGCGGAGACAGACAGACAGACAGCCGCGGAGACAGGCAGGCAGGCAGCCGCAGAGACAGGCAGGCAGCCAGCCGCAGAGACAGGCAGGCAGGCAGCCGCAGAGACAGGCAGGCAGGCAGCCGCAGAGACAGGCAGGCAGGCAGCCGCAGAGACAGGCAGGCAGGCAGCCGCAGAGACAGGCAGGCAGGCAGCCGCAGAGACAGGCAGGCAGGCAGCCGCAGAGACAGGCAGGCAGGCAGCCGCAGAGACAGGCAGGCAGGCAGCCGCAGAGACAGGCAGGCAGGCAGCCGCAGAGACAGGCAGGCAGGCAGCCGCAGAGACAGGCAGGCAGGCAGCCGCAGAGACAGGCAGGCAGGCAGCCGCAGAGACAGGCAGGCAGGCAGCCGCAGAGACAGGCAGACAGGCAGCCGCAGAGACAGACAGGCAGCCGCAGAGACAGACAGGCAGCCGCAGAGACAGACAGACAGGCAGCCGCAGAGACAGACAGACAGGCAGCCGCAGAGACAGGCAGCCGCAGAGACAGACAGCCACGGAGACAGACAGCCACGGAGACAGACAGCCACGGAGACAGACAGCCACGGAGACAGACAGACAGCCACGGAGACAGACAGACAGCCACGGAGACAGACAGACAGACAGCCACGGAGACAGACAGACAGACAGCCACAGAGACAGACAGACAGACAGCCACAGAGACAGACAGACAGACAGCCACAGAGACAGACAGACAGACAGCCACAGAGACAGACAGACAGACAGCCACAGAGACAGACAGACAGACAGCCACAGAGACAGACAGACAGACAGCCACGGAGACAGACAGACAGACAGCCACGGAGACAGACAGACAGACAGCCACGGAGACAGACAGCCACAGAGACAGACAGACAGACAGCCACAGAGACAGACAGACAGACAGCCACAGAGACAGACAGACAGACAGCCACAGAGACAGACAGACAGACAGCCACAGAGACAGACAGACAGACAGCCACGGAGACAGACAGACAGACAGCCACGGAGACAGACAGCCACAGAGACAGACAGACAGACAGCCACGGAGACAGACAGCCACAGAGACAGACAGACAGACAGCCACGGAGACAGACAGCCAGCCACGGAGACAGACAGCCACAGAGACAGACAGCCAGCCACGGAGACAGACAGCCAGCCACGGAGACAGACAGCCACAGAGACAGACAGCCACAGAGACAGACAGCCACGGAGACAGACAGACAGACAGCCACGGAGACAGACAGCCACAGAGACAGACAGACAGCCAGCCACGGAGACAGACAGCCAGCCACGGAGACAGACAGCCACAGAGACAGACAGACAGACAGCCACAGAGACAGACAGCCACGGAGACAGACAGACAGACAGCCACAGAGACAGACAGACAGCCAGCCACGGAGACAGACAGCCAGCCACGGAGACAGACAGCCACAGAGACAGACAGACAGACAGCCACGGAGACAGACAGACAGCCACGGAGACAGACAGCCACAGAGACAGACAGCCACAGAGACAGACAGCCACGGAGACAGACAGCCACGGAGACAGACAGACAGACACAGAGACAGACAGACACAGAGACAGACAGACAGACACAGACAGACAGACACAGAGACAGACAGACAGCCACAGAGACAGACAGCCAGCCACGGAGACAGACAGACAGACAGCCACAGAGACAGACAGACAGACAGCCACAGAGACAGACAGACAGACAGCCACAGAGACAGACAGACAGACAGACAGCCACAGAGACAGACAGACAGACAGCCACAGAGACAGACAGACAGACAGCCACAGAGACAGACAGACAGACAGCCACAGAGACAGACAGACAGACAGCCACAGAGACAGACAGACAGACAGACAGACAGACAGCCACAGAGACAGACAGCCACGGAGACAGACAGCCACGGAGACAGACAGACAGACAGACAGCCACAGAGACAGACAGACAGACAGCCACAGAGACAGACAGACAGACAGCCACAGAGACAGACAGACAGACAGCCACAGAGACAGACAGACAGACAGCCACGGAGACAGACAGACAGACAGCCACAGAGACAGACAGACAGACAGCCACAGAGACAGACAGACAGACAGCCACAGAGACAGACAGACAGACAGCCACGGAGACAGACAGACAGACAGCCACGGAGACAGACAGACAGACAGCCACAGAGACAGACAGACAGACAGCCACAGAGACAGACAGACAGACAGCCACAGAGACAGCCACAGAGACAGACAGACAGCCACAGAGACAGACAGACAGCCACAGAGACAGACAGACAGCCACAGAGACAGACAGACAGCCACAGAGACAGACAGACAGCCACAGAGACAGACAGACAGCCACAGAGACAGACAGACAGCCACAGAGACAGACAGACAGCCACAGAGACAGACAGCCAGCCACGGAGACAGACAGACAGACAGCCACGGAGACAGACAGACAGACAGCCACAGAGACAGACAGACAGACAGCCACAGAGACAGACAGACAGACAGCCACAGAGACAGACAGACAGACAGCCACAGAGACAGACAGACAGACAGCCACGGAGACAGACAGACAGACAGCCACGGAGACAGACAGACAGACAGCCACAGAGACAGACAGACAGACAGCCACAGAGACAGCCACAGAGACAGACAGACAGCCACAGAGACAGACAGACAGCCACAGAGACAGACAGACAGCCACAGAGACAGACAGACAGCCACAGAGACAGACAGACAGCCACAGAGACAGACAGACAGCCACAGAGACAGACAGACAGCCACAGAGACAGACAGACAGCCACAGAGACAGACAGCCAGCCACGGAGACAGACAGCCAGCCACGGAGACAGACAGCCAGCCACGGAGACAGACAGCCACAGAGACAGACAGACAGACAGCCACAGAGACAGACAGACAGACAGCCACGGAGACAGACAGCCAGCCACGGAGACAGACAGCCACAGAGACAGACAGACAGACAGCCACAGAGACAGACAGACAGACAGCCACAGAGACAGACAGACAGACAGCCACGGAGACAGACAGCCACAGAGACAGACAGACAGCCACAGAGACAGACAGACAGCCACAGAGACAGACAGACAGCCACAGAGACAGACAGCCACGGAGACAGACAGCCACAGAGACAGACAGACAGACAGCCACAGAGACAGACAGACAGACAGCCACAGAGACAGACAGACAGACAGCCACAGAGACAGACAGACAGACAGCCACAGAGACAGACAGACAGACAGACAGCCACAGAGACAGACAGACAGACAGCCACAGAGACAGACAGACAGACAGCCACAGAGACAGACAGACAGACAGCCACAGAGACAGACAGACAGACAGACAGCCACAGAGACAGACAGACAGACAGACAGCCACAGAGACAGACAGACAGACAGCCACAGAGACAGACAGACAGACAGCCACGGAGACAGACAGACAGACAGACAGCCACAGAGACAGACAGACAGACAGCCACAGAGACAGACAGACAGACAGCCACAGAGACAGACAGACAGACAGCCACGGAGACAGACAGACAGCCAGCCACAGAGACAGACAGACAGCCACGGAGACAGACAGACAGCCACGGAGACAGACAGACAGCCACGGAGACAGACAGACAGCCACGGAGACAGACAGACAGCCACGGAGACAGACAGCCACAGAGACAGACAGACAGACAGCCACAGAGACAGACAGACAGACAGCCACAGAGACAGACAGACAGACAGCCACGGAGACAGACAGACAGACAGCCACAGAGACAGACAGACAGACAGCCACAGAGACAGACAGACAGACAGCCACAGAGACAGACAGACAGACAGCCACAGAGACAGACAGACAGACAGCCACGGAGACAGACAGACAGACAGCCACAGAGACAGACAGACAGACAGCCACGGAGACAGACAGACAGACAGCCACGGAGACAGACAGACAGACAGCCACGGAGACAGACAGACAGACAGCCACGGAGACAGACAGACAGACAGCCACGGAGACAGACAGACAGACAGCCACGGAGACAGACAGACAGACAGCCACGGAGACAGACAGACAGACAGCCACGGAGACAGACAGACAGACAGCCACGGAGACAGCCAGCCACAGAGACAGCCAGCCACAGAGACAGCCAGCCACAGAGACAGCCAGCCACAGAGACAGCCAGCCACAGAGACAGCCAGCCACAGAGACAGCCAGCCACAGAGACAGCCAGCCAGACAGCCACAGAGACAGCCAGACAGACAGCCACAGAGACAGCCAGACAGACAGCCACAGAGACAGACAGACAGACAGCCACAGAGACAGACAGACAGACAGCCACAGAGACAGACAGACAGACAGCCACAGAGACAGACAGACAGCCACAGAGACAGACAGACAGACACGGAGACAGACAGCCACAGAGACAGACAGACAGCCACAGAGACAGACAGACAGCCACAGAGACAGACAGACAGCCACAGAGACAGACAGACAGCCACAGAGACAGACAGACAGACAGCCACAGAGACAGACAGACAGACAGCCACAGAGACAGACAGACAGACAGCCACAGAGACAGACAGACAGACAGCCACAGAGACAGACAGACAGACAGCCACAGAGACAGACAGACAGACAGCCACAGAGACAGACAGACAGACAGCCACGGAGACAGACAGCCACAGAGACAGACAGACAGACAGCCACGGAGACAGACAGACAGACAGCCACGGAGACAGACAGACAGACAGCCACGGAGACAGACAGCCAGCCACGGAGACAGACAGCCAGCCACGGAGACAGCCAGCCACGGAGACAGCCAGCCACAGAGACAGCCAGACAGCCACAGAGACAGCCAGACAGCCACAGAGACAGCCAGACAGCCACAGAGACAGACAGACAGCCACAGAGACAGACAGACAGCCACAGAGACAGACAGACAGCCACAGAGAAAGACAGACAGCCACAGAGAAAGACAGACAGCCACAGAGACAGACAGACAGACAGACACAGAGACAGACAGACAGCCACGGAGACAGACAGCCAGCCACGGAGACAGACAGCCACAGAGACAGACAGACAGCCACAGAGACAGACAGACAGACAGCCACAGAGACAGACAGACAGCCACAGAGACAGACAGACAGCCACAGAGACAGACAGACAGCCACGGAGACAGACAGCCAGCCACGGAGACAGACAGCCACAGAGACAGACAGACAGACAGCCACAGAGACAGACAGACAGACAGCCACGGAGACAGACAGCCACAGAGACAGACAGACAGACACAGAGACAGACAGACAGACACAGAGACAGACAGACAGCCACAGAGACAGACAGACAGCCACAGAGACAGACAGACAGCCACAGAGACAGACAGACAGCCACAGAGACAGACAGACAGCCACAGAGACAGACAGACAGCCACGGAGACAGACAGCCAGCCACGGAGACAGACAGCCACAGAGACAGACAGACAGACAGCCACAGAGACAGACAGACAGACAGCCACGGAGACAGACAGCCACAGAGACAGACAGACAGCCACAGAGACAGACAGACAGCCACAGAGACAGACAGACAGCCACAGAGACAGACAGACAGCCACAGAGACAGACAGACAGCCACAGAGACAGACAGACAGCCACAGAGACAGACAGACAGCCACAGAGACAGCCAGCCACGGAGACAGACAGCCACAGAGACAGACAGACAGACAGCCACAGAGACAGACAGACAGACAGCCACAGAGACAGACAGACAGACAGCCACAGAGACAGACAGACAGACAGCCACAGAGACAGACAGACAGACAGCCACAGAGACAGACAGACAGACAGCCACAGAGACAGACAGACAGACAGCCACAGAGACAGACAGACAGACAGCCACAGAGACAGACAGACAGACAGCCACAGAGACAGACAGACAGACAGCCACGGAGACAGACAGACAGACAGCCACGGAGACAGACAGACAGCCACACAGACAGACAGACAGACAGCCAGCCACAGAGACAGCCAGCCACAGAGACAGCCAGCCACAGAGACAGCCAGCCAGCCAGACAGACAGACAGCCACAGAGACAGACAGACAGCCACAGAGACAGACAGACAGCCACAGAGACAGACAGCCAGCCACAGAGACAGACAGCCAGCCACAGAGACAGACAGCCAGCCACAGAGACAGACAGCCAGCCACGGAGACAGCCAGCCACGGAGACAGACAGACAGACAGCCACGGAGACAGACAGACAGACAGCCACAGAGACAGACAGACAGACACAGAGACAGACAGCCAGCCACAGAGACAGACAGCCAGCCACAGAGACAGACAGCCAGCCACAGAGACAGACAGCCAGCCACAGAGACAGACAGCCAGCCACGGAGACAGCCAGCCACGGAGACAGACAGACAGACAGCCACAGAGACAGACAGACAGACAGCCACAGAGACAGACAGACAGACAGCCACGGAGACAGACAGACAGACAGCCACGGAGACAGACAGACAGACAGCCACGGAGACAGACAGACAGCCACACAGACAGACAGACAGACAGCCAGCCACAGAGACAGCCAGCCACAGAGACAGCCAGCCAGCCAGCCAGACAGACAGCCACGGAGACAGACAGACAGCCACGGAGACAGACAGACAGCCACGGAGACAGACAGACAGCCACGGAGACAGACAGCCACAGAGACAGACAGACAGACAGCCACAGAGACAGACAGACAGACAGCCACAGAGACAGACAGACAGACAGCCACAGAGACAGACAGACAGACAGCCACAGAGACAGACAGACAGCCACGGAGACAGACAGCCACGGAGACAGACAGACAGACAGCCACAGAGACAGACAGACAGACAGCCACAGAGACAGACAGACAGACAGCCACGGAGACAGACAGACAGCCAGCCACGGAGACAGACAGCCAGCCACGGAGACAGACAGCCAGCCACGGAGACAGACAGACAGCCACAGAGACAGACAGACAGACAGCCACGGAGACAGACAGCCAGCCACGGAGACAGACAGCCAGCCACGGAGACAGACAGCCAGCCACGGAGACAGACAGCCAGCCACGGAGACAGACAGCCAGCCACGGAGACAGACAGCCAGCCACGGAGACAGACAGCCAGCCACGGAGACAGACAGACAGCCACGGAGACAGACAGACAGCCACAGAGACAGACAGACAGCCACAGAGACAGACAGACAGCCACAGAGACAGACAGACAGCCACAGAGACAGACAGACAGACAGACAGACAGACAGACAGACAGACAGACAGACAGACAGACAGACAGACAGACAGACAGACAGACAGACAGACAGACAGACAGACAGACAGACAGACAGACAGACAGACAGACAGACAGACAGACAGACAGACAGGTGTCGGTATAGATGATAACTAACCACTGTCCCTCCCAGGTGTCGGTATAGATGATAACTAACCACTGTCCCTCCCAGGTGTCGGTATAGATGATAACTAACCACTGTCCCTCCCAGGTGTCGGTATAGATGATAACTAACCACTGTCCCTCCCAGGTGTCGGTATAGATGATAACTAACCACTGTCCCTCCCAGGTGTCGGTATAGATGATAACTAACCACTGTCCCTCCCAGGTGTCGGTATAGATGATAACTAACCACTGTCCCTCCCAGGTGTCGGTATAGATGATAACTAACCACTGTCCCTCCCAGGTGTCGGTATAGATGATAACTAACCACTGTCCCTCCCAGGTGTCGGTATAGATGATAACTAACCACTGTCCCTCCCAGGTGTCGGTATAGATGATAACTAACCACTGTCCCTCCCAGGTGTCGGTATAGATGATAACTAACCACTGTCCCTCCCAGGTGTCAGTATAGATTGAATGCACCAATTTGTAAGTCGCTCTGGATAAGAGCGTCTGCTAAATGACTTAAATGTAAATGTAAATATATCATAAATAGCCCTGGTGGAGTTATTTCACACATGCAGATTCCAAAAATATATGGAAATATCTGCTCCATCCAAAATTACAACCAACATATTGTAGCATTACCGCAAAAATGGAGGAGGCAAGAGGAAGGGGGAGGAGTTAAGGAACTTGCCTGTCGGCCCTGCAAAATTAAACTTCTTAGGGATAGGCATCCGGTCAACGGGACAGTTGTAAATCTTGCAGCGCCATGTGTCAAGATCACAGATTTTAGAGAAACAACAAATGTTGGTACATATAAGTGTCTTATATCGGATGAAAGCTTAAATTATTGTCAATATAACAGCACTGTCCAATTTACAGTACTGCGACAAAATGCCATGCTATACTTACATTCTGAAATCTTCCTCTGATTTATCATCCCAAGGGTCCCAGAGATGACATGAAGTGTCATTTTGTTAGATAAAATCCTTTTTCATATCCTAAAAAGGTCCATATAGCATGCACGATCGATTTTGTATTTTCACTCGTTAAATTTGCAAAGAAAGGAATCTGTGAAAATCTAACGCTAAACGTTGTTTCAACCAGTCAAATTACATTCATTTTTAATCCTCAGAAATCCTAGAACATAACCAGACTTCACTATATCATTAGGAGTGTAGTATATCCTATAGGACACCACGTTTGGTCAGAGAGCGACTCCTTCATGGCATGTCAATGACACGAGAGGTCTTCACTTGATTGACTGTAACATTGTCAAATAAGCACCAACAACAAGCCTTTTCCTTTTGGACAAAAATTGCAAGAATATGGAGAGTTATGAAGTTTTGAAAACTGGTTGTTTTGCAAATGTTGAGCTTACAATATGACTACTAATACTGAAAAAGCTAATGTGCAAGTATACAGATTTGACAATATTCTTGCAGAAAAATATGTAAATGTGTCCTTCATGATTTCTCCAAATGTACCTGGGTGAATTCGCATTAAATGTCATGTAGCTTGCTCATAATTCAAGATATCAGTCTGAAACTTTGCACATACACTGCTGCCTTCTTGTGGACACCATCGGAATTACAACCAGAGTGATGGCTAGATTTGCGACCTTACTGTTGTATTTCAAAGATGGTGGTAGAAAAAAAAGAAATGGTTGGTCTTCTACCAGATCTATTGCGTTATATTATCTTTCAATATATTCAAATTTCCACAAACTTCAAAGTGTTTCCTTTCAAATGGTACCAATAATATGCATATCCTTGCTTCAAAGCCTGAGCTACAGGCAGTTAGATTTGGGTATGTCATTTTAGTTGAAATTTTTAAAAAGGGGGCTATCCCTAACAAGTAAAAAAAATTGTGATAAATAAAGAGGTATACCAGGTTCATTTATGGACCAAAGAATTGACACCTACGATGTACAGGTTGCAAAATAGTTTGGATAAATGTTTTAAGTACCGATTCCATGACACATGGTTTATGAACTGATACACAAAACGATGCCGGATTCAAAATTCTTACAACCAATAGAATGATATATATATATACATACAGTTGAAGTCGGAAGTTTACATACACCTTAGCCAAATACATTTACAATTCCTGACATTTAATCCAAGTAAAAATGTCCTGTCTTAGGTCAGTTAGGATCACCACTTTATTTTAAGAATGTGAAATGTCAGAATAATAGTAGAGAAAATGATTTATTTCAGGTTTTATTTCATTAATCACATTCCCAGTGGGTCAGAAGTTTACATACACTCAATTAGTATTTGGTAGCATTGCCTTTAAATGGTTTAACTTGGGTCAAACATTTCAGGTAGCCTTCCACAAGCTTCCCACAATAGGTTGGGTGAATTTTGGACTATTCCTCCTGACAGAGCTGGTGTAACTGAGTCAGGTTTGTAGGCCTCCTTGCTCGCACACAATTTTTTTCAGTTCTGCCCACACACTTTCTATAGGATTGAGGTCAGGGCTTTTTGATGGCCACTCCAATTCCTTGACTTTGCTGTCCTTAAGCCATTTTGCCACAACTTTGGAAGTATGCTTGGGGTCACTGTCGATTTGGAAGACCCATTTGCGACCAAGCTTTAACTTCCTGACTGATGTCTTGAGATGTTGCTTCAATATATCCAAATAAATTTACTTTCCTCATGATGCCATCTATTTTGTGAATTGCACCAGTCCCTCCTGCAGCAAAGCACCCCCACAACATGATGCTGCCACCCCGTGCTTCATGGTTGAGATGATGTTCTGAAGCTTGCAACCCTCCCCCCTTTTCCTCCAAACATAACGATGGTCATTATAGCCAAACAGTTCTATTTTTGACTTTACAGATAATTTTATGTGTGGAGTACAGAGATGAGGTAGTCATAAAAACAAAAATATTATTGCACACAGTGCAAGTCTATGCAACTTATTATGGGGTTTAATACTTATTGACTTAAGACACTTCAGATTTAAATTTTTCATTCATTTTTAAACATTTCTAAAAACATAATTCCACTTTGACATGATGGGGTATTGTGTGTAGGCCATTGACACACAATCTCAATTTTAATCAATTTTAAATTCAGGCTGTAGCACTACAAAATGTGGAAAGATGGGGTCAGTGCAGAGAGTCCGAGTAGAGTGGTTAGAGCTTTGGGCTAGTAACCCAAAGGTTGCAAGTTCAAATCCCCAAGCTGACAAGGTACAAATCTGTTGTTCTGACCCTGAGCAAGGAAGTTAACCCACTGTTCCTAGGCTTTCATTGGAAATCCCATTAACCTCTTGATTCTAGCCATCCCGGATCCGGGATCGTGAATACAGCCTCAAGCTTATTACCATAACGCAACGTTAACTATTCATGAAAATCTCAAATTAAATGAAATAAATATATTTGCTCTCAAGCTTAGCCTTTTGTTAACAACACTGTCATCTCAGATTTTCAAAATATGCTTTTGAACCATAGCTAAACAAGCATTTGTGTAAGAGTATTGATAGCCTAGCATAGCATTTAGCCTAGCATTCAGCATGCAACATTTTCACAAAAACAAGAAAAGCATTCAAATAAAATCATTTACCTTTGAAGAACTTCAGATGTTTTCAATGAGGAGACTCTCAGATAGCAAATGTTCAGTTTTTACAAAAATATTATTTGTGTCGACAAATCAAGAAAAAAAACGAAAATTAAGTCATTAAAACGTTAACTTTTTTCCAAATTAACTCCATAATATCGACAAACATGGCAAACGTTGTTTGAATCAATCCTCAAGGTGTTTTTCACATATCTATTCGATGATAAGTCATTCGTGGCAGTTTAGTTTCTCCTCTGAAGAAATGGACCGCGCATGGACCTGTCATGTTTTGTCATTTATTATCATGTCTTGTCCCTGTGCTCCCCATTCTATTCGTTTCCCTCTGCTGGTCTTATTAGGTTCTTTCCCTCTTTCTATCCCTCTCTCTCCCCCTCCCTCTCTCACTCTCTCGCTCTCTCTTCTCTCTATCGTTCCGTTCCTGCTCCCAGCTGTTCCTATTCCCCTAATCATCATTTAGCCTTCCCACACCTGTTCCCAATCCTTTTCCCTGATTAGAGTCCCTATTTCTCTCCTTGTTATTCGTTTCTGCCCTGTCGGTTCCTTGTCTAGAATTCACCGTGCTGTGTTTGTGTATCGCCCTGTCGTGTCGTGTTTTCCTCAGATGCTGCGTGGTGAGCAGGTGTCTGAGTCTGTTTGGTTCAAGTGCCTTCCCGAGGCAACCTGCTGTTCACCTGCTGTTCAAGATCGAGTCTCCAGTTTGTCCTCGTCATTTCGAGTGAAAGTTGTGTTTTTTGATTGTATTTACTTTACTGGATTAAAGACTCTGTTTTCGCCAAGTCGCTTTTGGGTCCTCTTTCACCTGCATGACAGGACCTGGAGATTACGCAATAATTTTGACGCAGGACACCGGGCGGACACCTGGTAAATTTAGTCTCTTATGGTCAATCTTCCAATGATATGCCTACAAATACTTCACAATGCTGCAGACACCTTGGGGAAACGACAGAAAGGGCAGGCTTATTCCTGGCACATTCACAGCCATATAAGGATACATTGGAACACAGCGCCTTCAGAATCTGGAGCATTTCCTGTATGAAACTTCATCTTGGTTTTGCCTGTAGTTCTGGGGCATTCACAGATAATATCTTTGCAGTTTTGGAAACGTCAGAGTTTTTTCTTTCCAAAGCTGTCAATTACATGCATAGTCAAGCATGTTTTCGTGACAAAATATCTTGTTTAAAACGGGAACGTTTTTTATCCAAAAATTAAAGAAGTTAAGTTACGTCGAAGTTAAGAACAAATTCTTAAGTCCTTAGGGATGTGTATTCCAATGTACTTGAAGCTCTGGACCCGCTCCACTACAGCCCTGTGGATGGGGGTGTGCTCTTCCCTCTTTCTCTTGTAGTCCACCATCAGGTCCTTGGTCTTACTGACATTGAGGAAGAGGTTGTTGACACTGTCAAGTCTCTGACCTCCTACCTGTAGGCTGTTGTGTAGTCAGCAAACTTGATGATGGTGTTGGAGTTGGGCGTGGGTGAACAGGGAGTACAGGAGGGGACAAAGCACACACCCCTGTAAGGCATTGTAGAGGTGTTGTTGCCTACTCTCACCATCTGGGGCAGTCCTGTCAGGAAGTCCGCTATCCAGTTACAGAGGGAGGTGTTCAGTCCCAGTGTCCACAGCTTGGTGATAAGCTTGCACTGTAAAACATTATGAATTATGTATCATATTGGATTCAGGTCTGGGGAACATTGTATAACACTATGTGCCTTTTAATAAATTAGGCAACAATTTGCATCAGCTTTTTGAGTATTTCCAACATTAGTTATTTACTTTATGTACACTGCTCAAAATAATTAAGGGAACACTAAAACAACACATCCTAGATCTGAATGAATTAAATATTCTTATTAAATACTTTTTTCTTTACATAGTTGAATGTGCTGACAACAAAATCACGCCAAAAATGATCAATGGAAATCAAATTTATCAACCCATGGAGGTCTGGATTTGGAGTCTCACTCAAAACTAAAGTGGAAAACCACACTACAGGCTGATCAAACTTTGATGTAATGTCCTTAAAACAAGTCAACATGAGGCTCAGTAGTGTGTGTGGCCTCCACGTGCCTGTATGACCTCCCTACAATGCCTGGGCATGCTCCTGATGAGGTGGTGCATGGTCTGTGGTGCATGGAGCGAGACATGATGTCCCAGATGTACTCAATTGGATTCAGGTCTGGGGAACGGGCGGGCCAGTCCATAGCATCAATGCCTTCCTCTTGCAGGAACTGCTGACACACTCCAGCCACATGAGGTCTAGCATTGTCTTGCATTAGGAGGAACCCAGGGCCAACCGCACCAGCATATGGTCTAACAAGGGGTCTGAGGATCTCATCTCGGTACCTAATACCCTTGTAAAACTGACCATCCTACCAATCCTCGACTTTGGCGATGTCATTTACAAAATAGCCTCCAATACCCTACTCAACAAATTGGATGCAGTATATCACAGTGCAATCCGTTTTGTCACCAAAGCCCCATATACTACCCACCATTGCGACCTGTACGCTCTCGTTGGCTGGCCCTTGCTTCATACTCGTCGCCAAACCCACTGGCTCCATGTCATCTACAAGACCCTGCTAGGTAAAGTCCCCCCTTATCTCAGCTCGCTGGTCACCATAGCATCTCCCACCTGTAGCACACGCTCCAGCAGGTATATCTCTCTGGTCACCCCCAAAACCAATTCTTTCTTTGGCCGCCTCTCCTTCCAGTTCTCTGCTGCCAGTGACTGGAACGAACTGCAAAAATCTCTGAAACTGGAAACACTTATCTCCCTCACTAGCTTTAAGCACCAACTGTCAGAGCATCTTACAGATTACTGCACCTGTACATAGCCCACCTATAATTTAGCCCAAACAACTACCTCTTTCCCAACTGTATTTAATTTATTTATTTATTTTGCTCCTTTGCACCCCATTATTTTTATGTCTACTTTGCACATTCTTCCATTGCAAAACTACCATTCCAGTGTTTTACTTGCTATATTGTATTTACTTTGCCACCATGGCCTTTTTGGCTTTACCTCCCTTCTCACCTCATTTGCTCACATTGTATATAGACTTGTTTATACTGTATTATTGACTGTATGTTTGTTTTACTCCATGTGTAACTCTGTGTCGTTGTATCTGTCGAACTGCTTTGCTTTATCTTGGCCAGGTCGCAATTGTAAATGAGAACTTGTTCTCAACTTGCCTACCTGGTTAAATAAAGGTGAAATAAAAAATAAATAAATAAATAATGGCAGTCAGGCTACCTCTGGCGAGCACATGGAGGGCTGTGCGGCCCCCCAAAGAAATGCCATCCCACACCATGACTGACCCACCGCCAAACCGGTCACGCTGGAGGATGTTGCAGGCAGCAGAAAATTCTCTACGGCGTCTCCAGACTCTGTCACGTCTGTCACATGTGCTCAGTGTGAACCTGCTTTCATCTGTGAAGAGCACAGGGCGCCAGTGGTGAATTTGCCAATCTTGGTGTTCTCTGGCAAATTCCAAACGTCCTGCACGGTATTGGGCTGTAAGCACAACACCCACCTGTGGACATCGGGCCCTCATACCACCCTTGTGGAGTCTGTTTCTGACCATTTGACCAGACACATGCACATTTGTGGCCTGCTGGAGGTCATTTTGCAGGGCTCTGGCAGTACTCCTCCTGCTCCTCCTTGCACAAAGGCGGAGGTAGTGGTCCTGCTGCTGGGTTGTGTCCTCCTCCACATCTCCTGGTGTACTGGCCTGTCTCCTGGTAGCGCCTCCATGCTCTGGACACTACACTGACAGACACCGCAAACCTTCTTGCCACTGCTCGCATTGATGTGCCATCCTGGATGAGCTGCACTACCTGAGCCACTTGTGTGGGTTGTAGACTCCGTCTCATGCTACCACTAGAGTGAAAGCACCGCCAGCATTCAAAAGTGACCAAAACATCAGCCAGGAAGCATAGGAACTGAGAAGTGGTCTGTGGTCACCACCTGCAGAACCACTCCTTTATTGGGGGTGTCTTGCAAATTGCCTTTAATTTCCACCTGTTGTCTATACCATTTGCACAACTGCATGTGAAATGTATTGTCAGTCAGTGTTGCTTCCTAAGTGGACAGTTTGATTTCACAGAATTGTGATTGACTTGAAGTTACATTGTTGTTTAAGTGTTTTACAGGTTTGTAAAATACTTTTAAATTAGGTTCCTATAACTTGAAATAGTTATTACAAATATACTTAAAAAGCTGATGCAAATACTTACCTCAATTTCTTTTGGATAATTTTCTCAACATTATTTGTTTTATGCAACAACACCTAATTACATGGCAATATGCATAGGAGTAACATACATCAGAGGACATTTGTAACTTCACTTTTATTGTTAACCTTTTTTATGTTAAGTGAAATGTGTTCCTGCAAGAGAAAACAACTGGCAAAATAATTCAGTTTAAATGGCAAAGTTAACAAAAGGGAAATTTGATCACTTTTCAACCTCATTTGTCCTCTAGGCGCTCCCCAACATCAACATATGCGAAAAAGTCATGTTTTATAGTAAAAGAATATGAGTGTGTTTAATGAAACTGGAAACTGATGCTACAATAATGTTCATCGTGCGATTGTTAACAAATATGAGCAGGCAAAGTTAGGCCCAATACCAACTCATCACCGAAACCAGACACTCTGCACTTGTGGAGAACTGAGAAGATTAGACACTTGTTAACATTCTGATAATAACTACACCTTGTCTTCCTTGCTGGTACTTACACCATATTGTGTATACAATCAAATCCTCTCAGATCTTAATAAATGTGTAGGGTTTAGGGGAAGATTTGCAATTGGCCCTTTGTAACCTTTAAGCAATAGATAAGGCCCATAAGCACGATGCATACCTGTGCAACACTGTGAATACCAGCCAGGACCGTGGCTCCTTCAATGCAGATCCCATGCTCTGAATCCCATGCAGATCCAATGCTCTGAATCCAATGCAGATCCCATGCTCTGGATCCCATGCAGATCCCATGCTCTGGATCCCATGCAGATCCCATGCTCTGAATCCCATGCAGATCCCATGCTCTGAATCCCATGCAGATCCCATGCTCTGGATCCCATGCAGATCCCATGCTCTGGATCCCATGCTCTGGATCCCATGCTCTGGATCCCATGCAGATCCCATGCTCTGGATCCCATGCTCTGGATCCCATGCAGATCCCATGCTCTAGATCCCATACAGATCCAATGCTCTGAATCCCATGCAGATCCCATGCTCTGGATCCCATGCAGATCCCATGCTCTGGATCCCATGCTCTGGATCCCATGCAGATCCCATGCTCTGGATCCCATGCTCTGGATCCCATGCAGATCCCATGCTCTAGATCCCATACAGATCCAATGCTCTGAATCCAATGCAGATCCCATGCTCTGAATCCAATGCAGATCCCATGCTCTGGATCCAATGCAGATCCCATGCAGATCCAGAGGTCCTCTTGGGATATGTTGTCGTCAGCATCCTGAGAAGTTATTAAAAACAAAGTAAATGTACATACTGTATACAAGGTCAAATCATTATTAATTTAAAAAAATAGAAAATGTAAAACATTTCTCTGGTATTCCTTGATCATTTTAAACCCTTTCACCGAGGTATATGATCAGGCTACGGATCACCCAGTCTCTCTATGGAGCTGCACTGTCATTCGGGAATAAAAATAGTTGTATTTACTACAGGTAACTAAATAAATGTTACCAAATGTAATTTTTGACTGTTTTTCTCTTCATAGAGTTGGCATCCGAATATTCTTAGTGTTGCGCTGTAATTTCCTATCTTATACTTCAGGCTGCATTTCCACCCGTACATGCCTGAGAAAGACTTAGGCTCCTTAAGGCATGGATGCTTTTGTACCAGGCTTCTGCAACTTGTCATATCTGTAGACTTGAAGGCTATAAACTGGAATATATATTCAGACAGTCTCTCCAGGATGTCGGACTTCCCACCCAGACTGTTGAATAGTGTTCTATCCTGTCTGTATGCTTCATTTGCTGCCTCAAGAACAAGCTCTGTGTCGTAAGCAAAGAGAGGAATTTCAAACTGATATGGCCATAGATGTAAACGTTGGGATGAGGTGCACTCTGGAGAGGACAATATCACAGTGTCATGGGACCCAGAGGAGAAGGTGTCATCCGATAGCATGGTAAAGCTGGTGTCCAATAATTATTGTTTATTCAGACTAAAAACCGTGGGGGGGGGGGTCAAGGTAATCCACTTTGACGGTGTCTTTGTCCTTAATGTCATCAGTATCCATCAAGGAGAAACTGATTCCCTGTCCATGTACTGTAGACTAAAATCCCCTTGAAGCTGAAATGTCTCTTGCACAATTGATCAAAGATCATTCTGACAGAGTAATTGGTACCATTGCTGGAAATTGTACTTGCCTCCTGAACACGTCTCATCTGGAAATGGTCTGTGCACTACTTCCTTTATGTCGTCCTTTAACACTTCTTATAAAGCCACGGTGGACCGCTTTGTGACAGAGGGCAGGTTTGACAACATCTGTGCCATACAGATAGTGCGCAAGCATTCGTTGATGCTTAGCTGCAAGTGACAGTAAAATACTTTGAAAGCTGTTTGGTCTTCGAAGCGCATAGTCCACAAAGCTGTAAGGGGTCCAAATGCCTTTATTAGTATTGGGTAGAGTTCAATGAAATGATGCATGGGGATAAGACTTTCCTTAGGGAAAACCTCCAATAATCTATGCCTGTGCTCAGGTATCTTTGTGTCAAAGTACAAAATAGTCTCCTCTGTGTGTATCTTTGAGGTTCAATATTATCTGCCATGATGGTTCACCTACAGGTATTTTTTTTCCGATTATGAATGGAAGTAGACTGAATAAGCACCAGTTTTCATGAGCGTTTCCTCCAATGCTCCTTCAGGCGATTGTGGGCAGTCATTTTTTATCACTCCACTTATATGGGAATTGCTTGAATTAGATTAAGTTCCAACAAAGTAAAATATTTATTATTGATTAAAACGTTTAAGCACAATGCCAACTCCAGAGGCAAAACTCCCTCAACAAACGAATTAAGTACATCTGACATCATATACTATATTTCAGTTTTACAGTTAACACACAATGCTTTTTCACACCATAACAATGTGTTTAAAGTGGGATTTTCCCAAAATGTTTAAACATGTTCAGAATGTTGCTGTTTTGTTCTGGGTTGGAATGCTCCAGTTCTTACTTCCTTTACATGGAGCTCAGAAAGCTCCCCCAAACAGAACCTGCAGATATGTGATACACTAAAACTTTCCACAAATCCACCAGTGGAGTGTGCTCCAAGATTATCTGCTGCCATGCTAAAAACAGTGCCCATAATGATCTTTCCCAGCACAGGAATAAAAAGTCCTTCCTCCACTAATTGTGCAAGGTCCTTTAAAAGTGGCTTTAGCACCTTCCCACATCCATATTTCTTCACATCAACAGCCTTGCGGAGAATGGCTAAGTAAATAGATGTCAGTGTAGACCTAAACTGTGAGGCCACATTCGTCAACATCCAATAGGCTGCAGTGATTTTGTGTTTTTTTTTTGCGGGATGTTCCAAGAAGATTGCACACTTCAAGGTCATCAACACAGAGAAGTAAAGAACGTGTTAGTTCATCTCCTGATAAACACTCGTTTTCTTTTAAGTGTGCCATCATAAAATTACTTTTACAGAGACACACCCGTATGCCTACTTTAAGAGCATTTTAAAAGCTTTCTCCTGAATATCCTTATCGCTTATGACTTGTAACAGTGACTGCGGTGGCCCGTTCCTGTAGGTTCATGCTCTACAACATCCGCAGAGTACGACCCTGCCTCACACAGGAAGCGGCGCAGGTCCTAATCCAGGCACTTGTCATCTCCCGTCTGGATTACTGCAACTCGCTGTTGGCTGGGCTCCCTGCCTGTGCCATTAAACCCCTTCAACTCATCCAGAACGCCGCAGCCCGTCTGGTGTTCAACCTTCCCAAGTTCTCTCACGTCACCCCGCTCCTCCGTTCTCTCCACTGGCTTCCAGTTGAAGCTCGCATCCGCTACAAGACCATGGTGCTTGCCTACGGAGCTGTGAGGGGAACGGCACCTCAGTACCTCCAGGCTCTGATCAGGCCCTACACCCAAACAAGGGCACTGCGTTCATCCACCTCTGGCCTGCTCGCCTCCCTACCACTGAGGAAGTACAGCTCCCGCTCAGCCCAGTCAAAACTGTTCGCTGCCCTGGCCCCCCAATGGTGGAACAAACTCCCTCACGACGCCAGGACAGCGGAGTCAATCACCACCTTCCGGAGACACCTGAAACCCCACCTCTTTAAGGAATACCTAGGATAGGTTAAGTAATCCCTCTCACCCCACCCCCCTAAGTTTTAGATGCACTATTGTTAAGTGACTGTCCCACTGGATGTCATAAAGTGAATGCACCAATTTGTAAGTCGCTCTGGATAAGAGCGTCTGCTAAATGACTTAAATGTAAATGTAAATGTAGAACAGGAACATACTGGAAGCTTCTTTGCATCAATGATATATTTTACAGGCTCAATTATATATTTTACAGGCTCAATTATATATTTTACAGGCTCAACTACAGACATTGTTTTCAAAAAATGTCCTTTCGCTTGTTCGCTGTGTTAAGGGGTCCATCCGCCCTCAAGTTTATGGGGTTTGTCTCACAGACATCTAACCAAATCTGAGATTATGGAATCATCAACAACACAGCCATGTTTCCTTAAACAGGAATTAACAATGTCTCTTATAACTGGATCTGACACTGCGCATGATATGAACTGCAGCTCCTCTACCACCTCAACGATACACTTATTAGACACATTGTAAATACTCTCCAATTTGAAGTAAAGGTGGCCTATCTTCTGCACAATTACATTTTGCAATTCTTCTAAGGTATCCTCCTCTTCAAGGACTAAATCATTATTTTAGATATTTCACAGGTCAACATACTTTTGCAAGATTCCAATTCTAAAGTCCTCTATGAGGATTGTGTTTTTGGATCCTATGAAATCAAATCACATTTTATTTGTTAAATACACATGTTTAGTAGATGTTAATGCAAGTGTAGCGAAATAATTGTGCTTCTAGTTCCAACAGTGCAGTAATATCTAACAAGTAATCTAACAATTCCCCAGCAACTACCTAATACACATCTAAAGGGGTGAATGAGAATATGTACATGTAAGTATCTGGATGAGTGATGGCTGAGTGGCATAGGCAAGGTGCAATGTAAGAAATACAGAATAATACAGAATATACTCATATGTAATATGAGTAATGTAAGATTAAAGTGGCATTATTTAGAGTGCATTGTATAAAGTGACAAGTGATCCACTTATTAGAGTGGCCAGTGATTGGGTCTCAATGTAGGCAGCAGCCTCTCTGAGTTAGTGATTGCTGTTTAGCAGTCTGATGGCCTTGAGATAGAAGCTGTTATTCAGTCTCCCGGTCCCAGCTTTGATGCACTTGTACTGACCTCACCTTCTGGATGGTAGCGGTGTGAACAGGCAGTGGCTCGGGTGGTTGATGTCCTTGATGATCTTTTTGGCCTTCCTGTGACATCAGGTCCTGTAGGTGTCATGGAGGGCAGGTAGCTTGCCCCCGGTGATGCGTTGTGCACACAACACCGCCCTCTGGAGAGTCTGTGGTTGATGGCGGTGCAGTTGCCGTACCAGGCTGTGATATAGCCCGTCAGGAAGCTCTCGATTGTGCATCTGTAAAAGTTAGTGAGGGTTTTGGGTGACAAGCTAAATTCCTTCAGCCTTCTGAGGTTGAAGAGGTGCTGTTGCACCTTCTTTACCACACTGCCAGTGTGAGTGGAACATTTCAGTTTGTCTGTTCAACATTCTCCACTGCTGTCCCTTCGATGTGGATAGGGGGGTGCTCCCTCTGCTGTTTCCTGAAGTCCACGATCATCTCCTTTGTTTTGTTGACGTTGAGTGAGAGGTTGTTTTCCTGACACCACACTCTGAGTGCCCTCACCTCCCTGCAGGTTGTCTCATCATTGTTGATATTCAAGCTCACTAATGTTGTGTCATCTTCAAACTTGATGACTGAGTTGGAGGCGGGCATGGCCATGCAGACGTGGGTGAAAAGGGAGTACAGGAGGGGGCTGAGCACGCACCCTTGTGGGGAGCCAATGTTGAGGGTTAGCGAAGTGGAGAAGTTGTTTCCTACCTTCACCACCTGGGGGCGGCCCATCAGAAAGTCCAGGACCCAATTGCACAGGGCGGGGTTGAGACCCAGGGTCTCCAACTTGATGATGAGCTTGGAGGGTACTACGGTGTTGAATGCTGAGCTGTAGTCAATGAACAGCATTCTTACATAGGTATTCCTTTTGTCCAGACGGGATAAGGCAGTGTGCAGTGTGATGGCGATTGCGTCGTCTGTGGATCTGTTGGGGCGGTATGCGAATTGCAGTGGGTCTAGAGTTTCCTGGATGATGGTGTTTATGTGAGCCATGACCATCCTTCAAAGCACTTCATGGCTACTGATGTGAGTGCTACGGGGTGGTAGTCTTTTAGGCAGATCACCTTCACTTTCTTGGGGACAGGGACTGTGGTGGTCTGCTTGAAGCATGTAGGTATTACAGACTCGGTCAGGGAGAGGTTGAAAATGTCAGTGAAGACACAGCACATGCTCTGAGTCACGTCCTGGTAATCCGTCTGGCCTTGGGGCCTTGTGAATGTTGACCTGTTTAAAGGTCTTGCTCACATCGGCTACAGAGAGCTTGATCACACAGTAGTCCGGATCAACTGGTGCTCTCATACATGCTTCAGTGCTACTTGCCTTGAAGTGAGCATAAAAAAGACACTTAGCTCCTCTGGTAGGCTCGCGACACTGGGCAGCTCGCGGCTGGGTTTCACTTTAGTCCCTAATAGTTTGCAAGCCCTGCCACATCCGACGAGCATCAGAGCCGCTGTAGTACGGTCCAATCTTAGTCCTGTATTGAAGCATTGCCTGTTTGATGGTTCGTCTGAGGGCATAGTGGGATATCTTATAAGTGTCCGGATTAGTGTCCTGCTCCTTGAAAGCAGCAGCTCTTTCCTTTAGCTCGGTGCGGGTGTTGCCTGTAATCCATGGCTTCTGGTTGGGATGTGTACATTCCGTTACTGTGGGGATGACATTATCGATGCAATTATTGATGAAGCCTGAGACTGAGGTGATATACTCCTCAATGCCATTGGATGAATCCCAGAACATATTCCAGTCTGTGCTAAAAAACTATCCTGTAGCATAGCATCCTTGTCATCTGACCACTTCTGTGTTGAGCGAGTCAAATCAGATTTTATTAGTCACATGCGCTGAATACAACAGGTGCAATGGTTACTTACAAGCCTGTAACCAACAATGCGGTTTAAAAAATATTGAATAAGAATAAGAAATAAAGGAACAAGTAATTCAAGAGCAGCAGTAAAATAACAATAGCGAGACTATATACAGGGGTACCGGTACAGAGTCAATGTGCCAGTATATGAACATGTAGGTAGAGTTATTAAAGTGATTATGCAAAAGATAATAACAGAGAGTAGCAGTGGTGTAAAAGAGGGGTGGGGGAGTGTGGGCAAAGCAAATAGTCTGGGTAGCCATTTGATTAGCTGTTCAGGAGTCTTATGGCTTGGGGGGTAGAAGCTTTTAAGAGGGTGGGCAATGCAAATAGCCATTTGACTAGCTGTTCAGGAGTCTTATGGCTTCGGGGTAGGAGCTGTTAAGAAGCCTTTTGGACCTAGACTTGGCACTCCGGCACAGCTTGCCGGAGCAGACAGAACAATCTATGACAATGGTGGCTGGAGTCTTTGACAATTTTTAGGGCCTTCCTTCTTTCCAATTTTAGGGCCTGACACCGTCTGGTGTAGAGATCCTGGATGGCAGGAAGCTTGGCCCCAGTGATGTACTGGGCCGTACACACTACCCTCTGTAGTTCCTTGTGGTCGTAGACCGAGCAGTTGCCATACCAGTCAGGATGCTCTCGATGGTGCAACTGTAGAAACTTTTGAGGATCTGAGGACCCATGACATATCTTTTGAAAATCCTGGGGGGGGGAAAGGGTTTTGTCGTGCCTTCTTCACAACTGTCTTGGTGTGTTTGGACCATGTTAGTTTGTTTGTGATGTGGACACCAAGGAACTTGAAGCTCTCAACCTGCTCCACTACAGCCCCGCCTATGAGAATGGGGGTTTGCTCGGTACTCTTTTTCATGTAGTCCACAATCATCTCCTTTGTCACTGGCACTTCCTGTTTGGCCCTGTCCGAGGGAGTCCTCTGATTCGGGGTGTCCTGTGTGAATTTAAGTGTGCTCTCTCTAATTATTTCTTTCTTTCTCTCTTTCTTTCTCTCTCTCGGAGGACCTGAGCCCTAGGACCATGCCTCAGGACTACCTGACATGATGACTCCTTGCTGTCCCCAGTCCACCTGGCCGTGCTGCTGCTCCAGTTTCAACTGTTCTGCCTTATTATTATTGGACCATGCTGGTCATTTATGAACATTTGAACATCTTGGCAATGTTCTGTTAAAATCTCCACCCGGCACAGCCAGAAGAGGACTGGCCACCCCACATAGCCTGGTTCCTCTCTAGGTTTCTTCCTAGGTTTTGGCCTTTCTAGGGAGATTTTCCTAGCCACCATGCTTCTACACCTGCATTGCTTGCTGTTTGGGGTTTTAGACTGGGTTTCTGTACAGCACTTTGAGATATCAGCTGATGTACGAAGGGCTATATAAATAAATGTGACTTGATTTGATTTACTTCCTGCTTTCGTTTTTGCTTGTAAGCAGGAATCAGGAGCATAGAATTATGGTCAGATTTTCCAGATGGAGGGAGAGCTTTGTAAGTGTCTCTGTGTGTGGTGTAAAGGTGGTCTAGAGTTTTTTTTTTCTTCTGGTTGCATATGTGACATCCTGGTAGAAATCTAGTGACTGGACATTTGCCAAGAGAACGAATGGGAGTGCCATTTAATATTCTCTTAGTCTCAATCTCATCCGGATGCTGGGACATCTCCCACGTCTACGCCTACAGCGTTTTGGTAGCCCATGAAAAAAGGAACGGAGGGAACAGTTGAAGAACAAGGGAACAGTTGAAGTTGGATTTGAAGTTAAAATCAAGGTTAGTAACTGTTGATATGATGTCCAGAAGTGCTTGGCGGTCATATGCGATTATAGCATGAACATTCTGTACAATAAAATTAAGATAAACTCGTAAGATGTCGCCCTTCTCTGTCGGACGTCCATGGACATTAAAAAGTGGTTGAAATTTAGTCAGTCCATCTGAACCAATCATAGACATCTGTTTTACAAGTTTGGACAGCACGGTACAGTAAAGCAGAGCACAGTACAGTACAGCACAGTAGAGCACAGTATAGAACAGTACAGTACAGCACAGTAGAGCACAGTACAGTACAGTAGAGCACAGTATAGAACAGTACAGTACAGTACAGTATAGTACAGTATAGAACAGTACAGTATAGTACAGTATAGAACAGTACAGTATAGAACCGTACAGTAGAGCACAGTATAGAACAGTAGAGTATAGTACAGTACAGTACAGTAGAGTATAGATCTTTACAATGCAGTACAGTATTATACAGTAGAGTTTAGTACAGTAGCGCACACTGGAGAGTGCAGTATAATTTACTGTACTGTACTGTACTCTGCTGTGCTGTATTATACTGTGCTCTACTCTGCTCTACTGTGTTGTTCAAATTTCTGAAACATAGAAGACTATGATTGGTAAAGATTTTGTCTGACCCAAAGAAACTTGGTCTTGTTTGGGCTATAGCTCATTAGAATAATAGCATCTACCCAGACATGCAAAGGAGGATATACCATTTTTCTACCTTCCTGTACATATTGAGGATACATCACCATGAAGAGAATGAGATTCATTATGTATTTCTGTACTGGACAGATCAGGGGCGCATGATGTCATCATGTGTGTTAATCCACTTCACTTACTCTAGTTCTATAACACAAATAGCTGATACCGCAATCTTTTTTCAGACATCTTTGAATCTTAATTGTGAAAATGATGATAATATAAGGGCACAGGGCGAGACCCAGATGCAGACACGGGAGGCAGATGGTTTGAGTCTCTGATATTTATTATAATCCAAGGGGCAGGTAAGAGAATGGTTGTGGACAGGCAAAAGATCATAACAAGTTCAGAGTCCAGGAGGTACAGAGTGGCAGGCAGGCTCGAGGTCAGGGCAGACAGAATGGTTAGGGAGGCGGGTTCAGAGTCCAGGAGGTACAGAGTGGCAGGCAGGCTCGAGGTCAGGGCAGGCAGAATGGTTAGGGAGGCAGGTTCAGAGTCCAGGAGGTACAGAGTGGCAGGCAGGCTCGATGTCAGGGCAGACAGAATGGTTAGGGAGGCAGGTACAGAGTCCAGGAGGTACAGAGTGGCAGGCAGGCTCGAGGTCAGGGCAGGCAGAATGGTTAGGGAGGCGGGTTCAGAGTCCAAGAGGTACAGAGTGGCAGGCAGGCTCGAGGTCAGGGCAGACAGAATGGTTAGGGAGGCGGGTTCAGAGTCCAGGAGGTACAGAGTGGCAGGCAGGCTCGATGTCAGGGCAGACAGAATGGTTAGGGAGGCAGGTACAGAGTCCAGGAGGTACAGAGTGGCAGGCAGGCTCGATGTCAGGGCAGACAGAATGGTTAGGGAGGCAGGTACAGAGTCCAGGAGGTACAGAGTGGCAGGCAGGCTCGAGGTCAGGGCAGGCAGAATGGTTAGGGAGGCAGGTACAGAGTCCAGGAGGTACAGAGTGGCAGGCAGGCTCGAGGTCAGGGCAGGCAGTATGGTCAGGCAGGCGGGATCAGAGTCAAGTCAGCCAAGGGTAAAAACCGGGAGGACTAGCAAAAAACAGAGAAAAGGAACAAGCAGGAGCACAGAGTAACACACTGGTTGACTAGACAAAACAGACAGAAAACACAGGTATAAATACCCAGGGGATAATGGGGAAGATGGGTGACACCTGGAGGGGCTGGAGACAAGCACAAGGACAGGTGAAACAAATCAGGGTGTGACTGATAAAGGCCTTTTAATGTTGCTTGAGAAATTTCCCTTTGCTAATAATCTATTTTTGTTTATTTTTGACCATTTTAATTGAAAACAATCACAGTAGGTACTTAATTGTTACCCAGAAATGATTTGATATTGAGATTAAAAAAAGTGCTGCATTGGACCTTCAACAGAGTTTTTGGAAAACTTGGTCACATCAAAAACTGAGGGAGATTTTACCGCCATTCTGTTACCAAACTTTACATCTGCACTGTTCTGTACAATTATCAGTGAATGATGACATAGAATGATATGATTACTGTGAAACCAAAGGGTAATGTCTCCCTAGTTGACTTTTGCCTATAGATAGTTGTACACACATGTTTGCTGTGTCGTGAGACCAACTGGCTGTGTCTACTCACTCACTCACTCACTCACTCACTCACTCACTCACTCACTCACTCACTCACTCACTCACTCACTCACAGAACACCATCAGTGCTTTGACCCTGCAATGCTACATTGTAGGAATTGCCATTAAAGATAGTGGCTGTCAGACTGGAAAAGTCAAGGCCAGAGAATAGAGCTCTCCTCTTGCCTCATTACTCTCATCTTTCATGTTTTGTGTAAGTCTACCTCTTATGCCCTATTGACCTATTCATGACCCCCAACTAGCAGGTAACAACATCTGACATTAACATATTTGAAGTTTTGGGTCAAAATTCAAATCACATCTCATGTGTGCAAATTACACCTTGGCAAGTTTCTCTACAAATTGATTTAAGTGAAAAGGAGACATAGCACAACAAATATATTTGGTGAACTTTTTTCTCAACACCTGCAAATGCTTAATTAAGATAACAGATGAAAAGGAGAAATGTTACATTGGGTGTTTAAACTGTTTGAATGTGCCTTTGGCCAAACCTCAAAAGTATGAATTTGCTTTGATGTCTTGCGGACTGTTCCTACTTACCTTTACTCCGCCTTTCTACAGTGGCGTGTATCCATGGTTGCCAAAGGAAGCCAGGCTTCCCCAAAACATTGACCAAGGAAAGAATTAGATGTATTTTGTCTCTGTGTTTCTTAATTGTCCTTCAATTCACAATGTACCTCACCAGAGAAAGCATTAGAGTGAAACAGCACCCCTCTATCTCTGTTTGTCATGCTGGTGAAAGAGGACCCAAAAGCGACTTAACAGAAACAGAGTTTATTCAAGTCCAAACAGGGAATAACAGAAATCCTCTAGTCTGTAGAGGGGAATAACAGGAGAAGCGGCCACAGACTGCAGGTCGCTTCGGGTAGGCGCAGGCCGTAGTTGACAGAGACACCTGCTCACACGCAGCATCTGATGAAGGCAAAAAACACGACAGGACAGGGCGATACACAATCACAGCAAAAACACGACAGGACAGGGCGATACACAATCACAGCACGGTGAATTCTAAACAAGGAACCGACAGGACAGGAACGGAACACAAAGGAATAAATAGGGACTCCAATCAGGGGAAAGGATCGGGAACAGGTGTGGGAAGACTAAATGATGATTAGGGAATAGGAACAGCTGGGAGCAGGAACGGAACGATAGAGAGAAGAGAGAGCGAGAGAGTGAGAGAGGGAGGGGGAGAGAGAGGGATAGAAAGAGGGAAAGAACCTAATAAGACCAGCAGAGGGAAACGAATAGAATGGGGAGCACAGGGACAAGACATGATAATAAATGACAAACATGACAGTACCCCCCACTCACCGAGCGCCTCCTGGCGCACTCGAGGAGGAATCCTGGCGGCAACGGAGGAAATCATCGATGAGTGAACGGTCCAGCACGTCCCGAGACGGAACCCAACTCCTCTCCTCAGGACCGTAACCCTCCCAATCCACTAAGTATTGGTGACCCCGTCCCCGAGAACGCATGTCCATGATCTTATGTACCTTGTAAATAGGTGCGCTCTCGACAAGGACGGGAGGGGGGAGGGAAGACGAACGGGGGTGCGAAGAAAGGGCTTAACACAGGAGACATGGAAGACAGGATGGACGCGACGAAGATGTCGCGGAAGAAGCAGGTCGCACAGCGACAGGATTGACGACCTGGGAGACACGGAACGGACCAATGAACCGCGGAGTCAACTTACGAGAAGCTGTCGTAAGAGGAAGGTTGCGAGTGGAAAGCCACACTCTCTGGCCGCAACAATACCTTGGACTCTTAATCCTGCGTTTATTGGCGGCTCACCGTCTGTGCCCTGTAACGGCAAAGTGCAGACCTCACCCTCCTCCAGGTGCGCTCACAACGTTGGACAAACGCTTGAGCGGAGGGAACGCTGGACTCGGCAAGCTGGGATGAGAACAGAGGAGGCTGGTAACCCAGACTACTCTGAAACGGAGATAACCCGGTAGCAGACGAAGGAAGCGAATTGTGAGCGTATTCTGCCCAGGGGAGCTGTTCTGCCCAAGACGCAGGGTTTCTGAAAGAAAGGCTGCGTAGTATGCGACCAATCGTCTGATTGGCCCTCTCTGCTTGACCGTTAGACTGGGGATGAAACCCGGAAGAGAGACTGACGGACGCACCAATCAAACGACAGAACTCCCTCCAAAACTGTGACGTGAATTGCGGGCCTCTGTCTGAAACGGCGTCTAACGGAAGGCCATGAATTCTGAATACATTCTCAATAATGATTTGTGCCGTCTCCTTAGCGGAAGGAAGTTTAGCGAGGGGAATGAAATGTGCCGCCTTAGAGAACCTATCGACAACCGTAAGAATCACAGTCTTCCCCGCAGACAAAGGCAGACCGGTAATGAAGTCTAAGGCGATGTGAGACCATGGTCGAGAAGGAATGGGGAGCGGTCTGAGACGACCGGCAGGAGGAAAGTTACCCGACTTAGTCTGCGCGCAGTCCGAACAAGCAGCCACGAAACGGCGCGTGTCACGCTCCTGAGTCGGCCACCAAAAGCGCTGGCGAATAGACGCAAGAGTGCCTCGAACACCGGGATGACCAGCTAACTTGGCAGAGTGAGCCCACTGAAGAACAGCCAGACGAGTGGAAACAGGAACGAAAAGGAGGTTACTAGGACAAGCGCGCGCGACGCAGTGTGCGTGAGTGCTTGCTTAACCTGTCTTTCAATTCCCCAGACTGTTAACCCGACAACACGCCCATAAGGAAGAATCCCCTCGGGATCAGTAGAAGCCACAGAAGAACTAAACAGACGGGATAAGGCATCAGGCTTGGTGTTCTTGCTACCCGGACGGTAAGAAATCACAAACTCAAACGAGCGAAAAACAACGCCCAACGAGCTTGACGGGCATTAAGTCGTTTGGCAGAACGGATGTACTCAAGGTTCTTATGGTCTGTCCAAACGACAAAAGGAACGGTCGCCCCCTCCAACCACTGTCGCCATTCGCCTAGGGCTAAGCGGATGGCGAGCAGTTCACGGTTACCCACATCATAGTTGCGCTCAGATGGCGACAGGCGATGAGAAAAATAAGCGCAAGGATGAACCTTATCGTCAGACTGGAAGCGCTGGGATAGAATGGCTCCCACGCCTACCTCTGAAGCGTCAACCTCGACAATGAATTGTCTAGTGACGTCAGGAGTAACGAGGATAGGAGCGGACGTAAAACGTTCTTTTAGAAGATCAAAAGCTCCCTGGGCGGAACCGGACCACTTAAAACACGTCTTGACAGAAGTAAGAGCTGTGAGAGGGGCAGCAACTTGACCGAAATTACGAATGAAACGCCGATAGAAATTAGCGAAACCTAAAAAGCGCTGCAACTCGACACGTGACCTGGAACGGGCCAATCACTGACAGCTTGGACCTTAGCGGAATCCATCTGAATGCCTTCAGCGGAAATAACGGAACCGAGAAAAGTAACGGAGGAGACATGAAAAGAGCACTTCTCAGCCTTTACGTAGAGACAATTCTCTAAAAGGCGCTGTAGAACACGTCGAACGTGCTGAACATGAATCTCGAGTGACGGAGAAAAATCAGGATATCGTCAAGATAGACAAAAACAAAGATGTTCAGCATGTCTCTCAGAACATCATTAACTAATGCCTGAAAAACAGCTGGCGCATTGGCGAGACCGAACGGCAGAACCCGGTACTCAAAATGCCCTAAAGGAGTGTTAAACGCCGTTTTCCACTCGTCCCCCTCTCTGATGCGCACGAGATGGTAAGCGTTACGAAGGTCCAACTTAGTAAAGCACCTGGCTCCCTGCAGAATCTCGAAGGCTGATGACATAAGGGGAAGCGGATAACGATTCTTAACCGTTATGTCATTCAGCCCTCGATAATCCACGCAGGGGCGCAGAGTACCGTCCTTCTTCTTAACAAAAAGAACCCCGCCCCGGCCGGAGAGGAAGAAGGCACTATGGTACCGGCGTCAAGAGACACAGACAAATAATCCCCTCGAGAGCCTTACGTTCGGGAGCCGACAGAGAGTATAGTCTACCTCGAGGAGGAGTGGTCCCCGGAAGGAGATCAATACTACAATCATACGACCGGTGAGGAGGAAGGGAGTTGGCTCGGGACCGACTGAAGACCGTGCGCAGATCATGATATTCCTCCGGCACTCCTGTCAAATCGCCAGGTTCCTCCTGAGAAGTAGGGACAGAAGAAACGGGAGGGATGGCAGACATTAAACACTTCACATGACAAGAAACGTTCCAGGATAGGATAGAATTACTAGACCAATTAATAGAAGGATTATGACATACTAGCCAGGGATGACCCAAAACAACAGGTGTAAACGGTGAACGGAAAATCAAAAAGAAATAGTCTCACTGTGGTTACCAGATACTGTGAGGGTTAAAGGTAGTGTCTCAAATCTGATACTGGGAAGATGACTACCATCTAAGGCGAACATGGGCGTAGGCTTCTCTAACTCTCTGAAAGGAATGTCATGTTTCCGAACCCATGCTTCGTCCATGAAACAACCCTCAGCCCCAGAGTCTATCAAGGCACTACATGTAGCACCCGAACCGGTCCAGCGTAGATGGACCGACAAAGTAGTACAGGATTTTGATGGAGAGACTTGAGTAGTTGCGCTCACCTGTAGCCCTCCGCTTACAGATGAGCTCTGGCTTTTACTGGACATGAATTAACAAAATGTCCAGCAACTCCGCAATAGAGGCACAGGCGGTTGGTGATCCTCCGTTCCCTCTCCTTAGTCGAGATGCGAATCCCTCCCAGCTGCATGGGCTCAGTCTCAAAGCCAGAGGAGGGAGATGGTTGCGATGCGGAGCAGGGAAACACCGTTGATGCGAGCTCTCTTCCACGAGCCCGGTGACGAAGATCTACCCGTCGTTCTATGCGGATGGCGAGAGCAATCAAAGAGTCCACATCTGAAGGAACCTCCCGGGAGATAATCTCATCCTTAACCACTGCGTGGAGTCCTCCAGAAAACGAGCGAGCAGCGCCCGGCTCGTTCCACTCACTAGAGGCAGCAAGAGTGCGAAACTCAATAGAATAATCCGTTATGGACCGTTCACCTTGGCATAAGGAAGCCAGGGCCCTAGAAGCCTCCCCACCAAAACTGAACGGTCAAAAACCCGAATCATCTCCTCTTTAAAGTTCTGGAACTTGTTAGAGCAATCAGCCCTTGCCTCCCAGATAGCTGTGCCCCATTCTCGAGCCCGGCCAGTAAGGAGTGAAATGACGTAAGCAACCCGAGCTCTCTCTCTAGAGTATGTGTTGGGTTGGAGAGAGAACACAATCTCACACTGCGTGAGAAAGGAGCGGCACTCAGTGGGCTGCCCGGAGTAGCAAGGTGGGTTATTAACCCTAGGTTCTGGAGGCTCGGCAGGCCAGGAAGTAACAGGTGGCACGAGACGTAGACTCTGGAACTGTCCAGAGAGGTCGGAAACCTGAGCGGCCAGGTTCTCCACGGCATGGCGAGCAGCAGACAATTTCTGCTCGTGTCTGCCGAGCATGGCTCCTTGGATCTCGACGGCAGTGTAACGAGCGTCTGAAGTCGCTGGGTCCATTCCTTGGTCGGTTCCTTCTGTCATGCTGGTGAAAGAGGACCCAAAGCGACTTAACAGAAACAGAGTTTATTCAAGTCCAAACAGGGAATAACAGAAATCCTCTAGTCTGTAGGGGGAATAACAGGAGAAGCGGCCACAGACTGCAGGTCGCCGGGTAGGCGCAGGCCGTAGTTGACAGAGACACCTGCTCACACGCAGCATCTGATGAAGGCAAAAAACACGACAGGACAGGGCGATACACAATCACAGCAAAAACACGACAGGACAGGGCGATACACAATCACAGCACGGTGAATTCTAAACAAGGAACCGACAGGACAGACGAACACAAAGGAATAAATAGGGACTCCAATCAGGGGAAAGGATCGGGAACAGGTGTGGGAAGACTAAATGATGATTAGGGGAATAGGAACAGCTGGGAGCAGGAACGGAACGATAGAGAGAAGAGAGAGCGAGAGAGTGAGAGAGGGAGGGGAGAGAGAGGGATAGAAAGAGGGAAAGAACCTAATAAGACCAGCAGAGGGAAACGAATAGAATGGGGAGCACAGGGACAAGACATGATAATAAATGACAAACATGACAC
>NC_060182.1:77379032-77486506 GCF_021184085.1 Oncorhynchus gorbuscha | reverse complement strand
GAGTATGGTGCTTGGAATCATTGTTCTTTCTCTGTCAAACATGGTTACCTGCAAGGAAACACGTGCCATCATTAATTTGCACAAAAAGGGCTTCACAGGTAAGGATATTGCTGCCAATAAGAATGCACCTAAATCAACCATTTATCGGGGCACCACCAGTACAGAGCTTGCTCAGGAATGGCAGCAGGCAGGAGTGAGTGCATCTGCACGCACAGTGAGGCGAAGACATTTGGAGGATGGCCTGGTATCAAGAAGGGCAGCAAAGAAGCCCCTTCTCTCCAGGAAAAACATCAGGGACAGACTGATATTCTGCAAAAGGTACAGGGATTGGACTTCTGAGGACTGGGGTAGTCATTTTCTCTGATGAATCCCCTTTCCGATTGTCTGGTGAATCCGGAAAAAAGACAAGGTGTGCGCTACCAACAGTCCTGTGTCATGTCAACAGTAAAGCATCCTGAGACCATTTGTGTGTGGGGTTGCTTCTCAGCCAATGGAGTGGGCTCACTCACAATTTTGCCTAAGAACACAGCCATGAATAAAGAATGGTACCAACACATCCTCTGAGAGCAACTTCTGCCAACCATCCAGGAACAGTTTGGTGACGAACAATGCCTTTTCCAGCATGATGGAGCACCTTGACATAAGGCAAAAGTGATAACTAAGTGGCTCGGGAAACAAAACATCGATATTTTGGGTCCATGGCCAGGAAACTCCCCAGACCTTAATCCCATTGAGAACTTGTGGTCAATCCTCAAGAGGCTGGTGGACAAACAAAAACCCACAAATTCTGACAAACTCCAAGTATTGATTATGAAAGAATGTGCTGCCATCAGTCAGGATGTGGCCCAGAAGTGAATTGACAGCATTCCAGGGCGGATTGCAGAGGTTGTGAAAAAGAACACTGCAAATATTGACTCTTTGCATCAACTTCATGTAATTGTCAATTAAAGCCTTTGGCACTTGTGAAATGCTTGTAATTATACTTCAATATTCCATAGTAACATCTGACAAAAATATCTAAAGACACTGAAGCAGTAAACTTTGTGGAAATTAATATTTGTGTCATTCTCAAAACGTTGGCCACGACTGTACACACAATACCCACAATGAAAAAGAGAGAAAAGGTTTTCAGATGTTTTTGCAAATGTATTAAAAATTTAAAATAGAAATACCTTGTATACATAAGTATTCAGACCCTTTGCTATGAGACTCAAAATTGAGTTCAGGTGCATCCTGTTTCCATTAATCATCCTTGATATGTTTCTACAACTTGATTGAAGTCCACCTGTGGTAAATTCAATTGATTGGATATAATTTGGTAAGGCACACACCTGTCTATATAAGGTCCCACAGTTGACAGTGCATGTCAGAGCAAAATCCAAGCCATGAAATCTAAGAACCTGTCTGTAGAGCTCCAAGACAGGATTGTGTTGAGGCACATATTTGGGGAAGAGTACCAAAACATTTATGCAGCATTGAAGGTCCCCAAGAACACAGGGACCTCCATCATTCTTAAATGGAAGAAGTTTGGAACCACCAAGACTCTTCCTAGTACTGGCTTCCCAGCCAAACTGAGCAATCGGGGGAGAAGGGCCTTGGTCATAGGGGTGACCAAGAACCCAATGGTCACAATGACAGCCTCCAGAGTTCCTCTGTGGAGATGGGAGAATCTTCCAGAAGGACAACCATCTCTGCAGCGCTCCAAAAAGCAGGCTTTTATGGTAGAGTGGCCAGACAGAAGCCATTCCTCAGTAAAAGGCACATGACAGTTTGCTTGGAGTTCGTAAAACGGCACCTAAAGACTTTCAGACCATAAAGAACAAGATTCTCTGGTCTGATGAAACCAAGATTGAACTCTTTGGTCTCAATGCCAAGCATCACGTCTGGAGGAAACCTGGTACCATCTCTATGTTGAAGCATGGTGGTGGCAACATCATGCTGTGGGGATGTTTTGGAGCAGCAGGGTCGGGGAGACTAGTCAGGATCGAGGGAAAGATGAACGGTGCAAAGTACAGAGAGATCCTTGATGAAAACCTGCTCCACAGTGCTCAGGACCTCAGATTGTGGCAAAGGTTCACCTTCCAACAGGACAATGACCCTAAGCACACAGCCAAGACAACACATGAGCGGCTCCGGGACAAGTCTCTGAATGTCCTTGAGTGGCCCAGCCAGAGCCCGGACTTGAACCCAATCAAACATCTCTGGAGAGACCTGAAAATAGCTGTGCAGCGACGCTCCCTATCTAAGCTGACAGAGCTTGAGAGGATCGGCAGAGAGGAATGGGAGAAACTCTCCAAATACAGGTGTGCCAAGCTTCTAGCGTCATACCCAAGAAGACTTGAGGCTGTAATCACCGCCAAAGGTGCTTCAACAAAGTACAGAGTGAAGGGTCTGAATACTAATGTAAATTAATGTAAATTATGGTGTATTGAGTTTAGATAGATGAGGGGGAAAAAACAATTTAATCTATTTTAGAATAAGGCTGTAACGTAACAAAATGTGGAAAAAGTCACGGGGTCTGAAAACTTTCAGAATGCATTGTATATACAGTACCAGTCAAAAGTTCAGACACACCTACTCAAGGGTTTTCCTACATTGTAGAATAATAATGAAGACTTTGGTGTCCTTAAGCCATTTTGCCACAACTTTGGAAGTATGCTTGGGGTCATTGTCCATTTGGAAGACCCATTTGCAACCAAGCTTTAACTGACTGATGTCTTGAGATGTTGCTTCAGTATATCTACATCATTTTCCTGCCCCATGATGCCATTTATTTTGAGAAGTTCACCAGTCCCTCCTGCAGCAAAGCACCCCCACAACATGATGCTGCCACTCCCGTGCTTCACAGTTGGGACGGTGTTCTTTGGCTTGCAAGCGTCCACCTTTTTCCTCCAAACATAGTGATGGTCATTATGGCCAAACAGTTCTATTTTTGATTCATCAGATCAGAGGGCATTTATACAAAAAGTACGATCTTTGTGCCCATGTGCAGTTGCAAACCGTAGCCTGGCTTTTTTTCTGGCGGTTTTGAAGCAGTGGCTTCTTCCTTGCTGAGCGGCCATTCAGGTTCAGGTTGCACTTTTCAGGTTGCACCGTTCAGGTTGCATTTTCGCACCAAAGTACGTTCATCTCTAGGAGACAGAACGTGTCTCCTTCCTGAGCAGTATGACAGCTGCGTGGTCCCATGGTGTTTATACTTGCGCACTATTGTTTGTACAGATGAACGTGGTACCTTCAGGCGTTTGGAAATTGCTACAAAGGATGAACCAGACTTCTGGAGGTCTACAAAAAAATAATTCTGATGTCTTGGCTAATTTATTTAGATTTTCCCATGTCAAGCAAAGAGGCACTGAGTTTGAAGGTAGGCCTTGAAATACATCCACAGGTACACTTCCAATTGACTCAAATTATGTAAATTAGCCTATCAGAAGCTTCTAATGCCATGACATAATTTTGGGGAATTTTCCAAGCTGTTTAAAGGCACAGTCAACTTAGTGTATGTAAACATCTGACCCACTGGAAATGTGATACAGTGAAATAATCTGTCTGTAAACAATTGTTGGGAAAAATTACGTGTGTCATGCACAAAGTAGATGTCCTAACAAACCTGCCAAAACTATAGTTTGTAAACAAGAAATTTGTGGAGTGGTTGAAAAACTAGTTTTAATGACTCCAATCTAAGTGTATGTGAACATCTGACTTCAACTGTAGATGGGTCAAAACAAAATATTCCTTTGAGCATGGTGAAGTTATGAATTACACTTTGGATGGTCAATACACCCAGTCACTACAAAGATACAGGAGTCCTTCCCAACTCAATTGCTTGATAGGAAAGAAACCGCTCATGGATTTCACCATGAGGCCAATGGTGACTTAAATAGTTAGAGTTTAATGGCTGTGATAGGAGAAAACCGAGGATAGATTAACAACATTGTAGTTACTAAATGATAGAGTGAAAAGAAGGAAGCCTGTACTGAATGGAAATATTCCAAAAGATCCATTCTGTTTGCAACAAGGCATTGAAGTAATACTTGCTCTGCCTTTTTAACAACACTATGAACAGGGCAGGTCCTACAGGCTCTAGTTTTGTTGCACCTGGACTATTGTTCAGTCGTGTGGTCAGATGCCACAAAGAGGGACCTCAGACAATTACAATTGGCTCAAAACAGGGCAGCACGGCCGGACCTTAAATGTACACAAAGAGCTAATATTAATAATATGCATGTCAATCTCTCATGGCTCAAAGTGGAAGAAAGATTGACTTCATCAATACTTGTTTTTCTAAACATGTTGACATGCTGAATGCACTGAGGTGTCTGTTTAAACTACTAGCACACAGCTCAGACAACCATGCATACCCCACAATACATGTTACCAAAGGTCTCTTCACAGTCCCCAAGTCAAGAACAAACTATGGGAGGTGCGTAGTACTACTCTATTCCATATCAGGTAACTGATGCAAGCAGTAGAATCATATTTTTAAAAAATATACCTAATGGAACAGCGGGGATTGTGAAGAGACACAGACACAGCCACAGACACACATACACATGATAAGACACGCACTCTTCACAGACGTACACATGGATTTTGTATTGTAGATAAGTGATAGTAAAGTAGTGGCCTGAAGGAACACACTTAATGTGTGTAATGTCATGCAATATTTTACAATTGTATACAACTTCCTTAATGTTGCTAGACCAGGAAGAGTAGGTGGGGATCCTTAATACAAATACAATGGAAAGTATCGACTCAGGGGTGTGAATACTTATGTAAATTATATATTTCTGTATTGAATTTTCAATACATTTTCTAAAAACATGTTTTCAGTTAATATGGTGTATTGTGTGTAGAAGTGTGAGGGGAAAAAATAACATTTTGATCAACTTTGAAGTCAGGCTGCAACAGAACAAAATGTGGAATAAGTCAAGGGGTATTAATATTTTCAGAAGACACTGTATGTGATCATATACAAATGTATGCAAGGTTTGAAGTAATTACATTTTAGTCAAATATTATATTTGTTTGGGCTTCTTGCGGTCAATTTGCAATCGAAAAATATGTTTGATTATGTTCCCAGCACCCTGACCATCCACTCAAGAACAAATCGGCCCACGGCTGAATCTAGTTGATGATCCATGGTCTATGGTGTAGTCCCCTATAGCCTACTTCAGTGATGTAAATGTGCAAGATAGTTTCCTTCCACCATATTTTTTAAACCAGTCTCTGCGATTTTTAAATCCAAGTCACATTGAGATTGACTTCATGACTTAAACCTAAGCTAACCTATCATCTGACCCATCACCGTATGTATTACTGCTCCCCAGTTGTAAGAAGTGACATCCCAAAAAACACTATAGGCTTACAACACAGTAGGCATGCTTTCTATACCTAACCCTAAAGCTAAATCTGAAACCTAATAATATAAAACCAAAATATGTATAACTATAACAAAAAAAACGATCAAATCAGGTCTAAAAACTTACTGAAACTAAACTGCATTTAAAATGAAATACTAATAGAAATAAAAATGAATGTAAAAACACAAAACTACACCAATCTGAGAATGTTCCACATGTCAGTAGCAATATAGTTGACAACATACAAACGCAGATAGGCAGCCTACCGTTGTAATGGTCAATTCAATATGCGTTGAACTGAACTAGACAATAACAAGGATTTACAACATGTATTCTAGGGTCTATCTGTCAATAGAACTAGCCTAATCTCCCAAAACATCTGTATTTTGGACATACTGTATATATTGCTAAAAAAGAGTGACAAATAGGCTGCAACATGTAAAGTGTTGGACGCATGTTTCATGAGCTGAACTAAAATATCCCAGAAATGTTGTATATGCAACAAAATGCTTCTTTCTCTCAAAATGTGTGCACAAATTTGTTTAAATCCCTGTTAGTGAGCATTTCTCCTTTACCAAGATAATCCATCCACCTGACAGGTGTGGTATGTCAAGAAGCAGAAGCTGATTAAACAGCATGATTACTACACAGGTGCACCTTGTGCTGGGGATAATGAAAGGCCTGTGGCTAGAGTACTGTATGTTCATGGACCGCCACCAACATTCTTTTAGAGAATTTGGTAGTACGGCCAACCGCCCGGGGGGGCTGAGGTCTGTAATAAAGCCCTTTTGTGTGGAAAAAAACTAATTTTGAGTTTCATGTGAAATCCATAGATTAGGGCCTAATTATTTTATTTCAATTGACTGATTTCCTTCTATGAACTGTAACCCGGTAAAATCTTTGAAATTGTTGCATGTTGTGCATATATTTGGTTCAGTATATCTTTACTTAGCCTATCTTAACATAAATTAAATGTGTCATCAATTTCTAACACTAAAAACTAAAAATGTATATCCCACGCCCTCAAATTTGATAAAACAAAAGTTAAGACAGGTATTCACTTTTCATCCACCTTTTCCCCAAATAGCCTAAACCACTTCTGACACATAAACACTGTGCATATTCTTACCTGTGCAGCCATAAATGAGAGATCCATACTGTTGCTATAGTCTAGTCAAACCAACTGCGCACCCAAAAAGAAATGGAAAATGGGTGAATAGTTTATCTTATTCCCAAAAAGATCATTGGTCTTTTTGCACACAGCGGTCATCAGGATCTGTATAATTGCATGTGAAATACATGTTGTTGACAATAAAAAAAAAGTTTAATCAATTTTTATGTTACTTTGTAACACAATAACATGTGAAGAAATCCAAGCGGTCTGAATACTTTTGCAAGGCACTATATTCATCTCATTGGAGTTGAGTTGCGAGGCTTGGTAGCTAACTTGATTTTTCTTACAAGTTAAAAAGCATTGGATCGGTGTAAATCAGGGCAGAACTATTCTCCCCTTTCATTTAAAATTTCAAGTTGAAGGCCGAATGCGGTACTCTAGCCATTGTTTCCAGAAAACGGGATCCCCCATTATAGTGAATGTGAAAATGGCGATCTTCATGGTCAATCAATATTTGTGGACATAAAAAAATATATATCGAGCACCATCATTGTACCAATAATTGCTTATATTTCACCAGATTGATGTCCTTATTACAACAATTAAATATGTCACGCCCTCAATTTTGATAAAACAAAAGTAAAGGCAGGTGTTCGCTTTTCATCCACTTGTTTCCAAACAGCCTAAACCCCTTTCTGACACATAAACACAGCGCATATTCTTACCTGTGCAGCCATAAATGAGAGATCCATACTGTTGCTCTAGTCAAACCAACTACGCACCCAAAAAGAGATGGAAAAATGGTTGACTAGTTTATCTTATTCCCAAAAAGATCATTGGTCTTTTTGCGCCCAGCGGTTTTCAGGATCTTTCTAATTTCATGTGAAATAAACGTCGATCAATTACATAGAAAGGGCAATTGTGTGACGAGAGATGGAGTTGACTGGTTTTTAGGTCGACATCTGCGCGAGCAAAGAGCGGGAGAATGGATGTGAGCTTGAGAGACAGCACGAGAAGAGAACATTGAATGATGCTGCTGTTCACTGAGTTCTCGAAGTCTATATGGACGGAGGCGGGTGGTCAACGGCTATAGACTGCTCCCCCATCTCTGTTTCCGTTTCTTTCGCTCTCTCTCTCTCTCAATTAGATTAATACTTTTACACAGTTTTACGCAGCTAGAATCGATTACCTCTCGCGTTAGCTGTCACGGCATTATTCTCAAACTCACGTGCCCCATCATGTCGTTATCCTGACCGATATTTTACAGTGACACAGACTAGGCTAAAAAAAGAAAACGACAGGTAAATTCGATTTTTCTCTCCAGTACTCCCATGAAGTTCATTGATTCTGAGAAGACCTAGCCTTTATAATCTGCCTACCTGCTTGAGTCAGATGTACAGCCTGGTCTCAGAGCAAAACGTATAATATTTGTACTAAAATCTGTGCAAATCCTTTTAGTACTGCATGTTACTTTGTGTTAATTGATTTTACATTGGCCTATGTAAATCCGGAATACTCAAATGAATATGACATGTTACTATTGGTGTAGCATATCATATCATAAAGCAATGGAATGTAAATATACTAAAGCAGTCTAATGTAATATATCATACAAAAGCAGCCAAAAGTAATTATATCAAACAATCAAGATGTAGAATACTATACGTCCTACAATTCATAGTATATTGTAGAACCGCTATTTCATTAGTAGGCCAATGTAATATAAACTCAGCAAAATAATAAACGTCCTTGCACTGTCAACTGTGTTTATTTTCATCAAATGTATAATGTGTAGATATTTGTATGAACATAACACAATTCAATAACTGACACATAAACTGAACAAGTTCCACAGACA
Source organism: Oncorhynchus gorbuscha (assembly GCF_021184085.1). Classification (NCBI taxonomy): domain Eukaryota; kingdom Metazoa; phylum Chordata; class Actinopteri; order Salmoniformes; family Salmonidae; genus Oncorhynchus; species Oncorhynchus gorbuscha. Next base: position 77,478,174 of record NC_060182.1, on the reverse strand, counting down.
TGTGACTAACAGAAATGGAATTTGTGACAAAGGGGGTGGGGGGGTCAAATTCAGAAGTAACAGTCAGTTACACTGCATTAAGTACTGCAGTGCATCTCCTCCTCATGGACTGTACCAGATTTGCCAGTTCTTGCTGTGAGATGTTATCCCACTCTTCCTTCAAGGCACCTGCAAGTTCACAGACATTTCTGGGGGAATGGCCCTAGGCCTCACCCTCCGATCCAACAGGTCCCAGACGTGCTCAATGGGATTGAGATCCGGGCTCTTCACTGGCCATGGCAGAACACTGACATTCCTGTCTTGCAGGAAATCACGCACAGAACGAGCAGTATGGCTGGTGGCATTGTCATGCAGGAGGGTCATGTCAGGATGAGCCTGCAGGAAGGGTACCTCATGAGGGAGGAGGATGTCTTCCCTGTAACGCACAGCGTTGAGAGCGCTGCAATGACAACAAGCTCTGTCCGATGATGCTGTGACACACCGCCCCAGACCATGACAGACCTTCCACCTCCAAATCGATCCCGCTCCAGAGTACAGGCCTTGGTGTAACGCTCTTTTTTTCACCTTTATTTAACCAGGTAGGCTAGTTGAGAACAAGTTCTCATTTGCAATTTCGACCTGGCCAAGATAAAGCAAAGCAGTGTGACACAGACAACAACACAGAGTTACACATGGAGTAAACAATAAACAAGCCAATAACACAATAAACAAATCAATGAGACAGTAGAAAAAAGAAAGTCTACATACAGTGTGTGCAAAAGGCATGAGGAGGTAGGCAATAAATAGGCCATAGAAGCGAATAGTTACAATTTAGCAGATTAACACTGGAGGGATAAATCAGCAGATGATGATGTGCAAGGAGAGACACTGGCGTGCAAAAGAGCAGAAAAGTAAATAAAATAAAAACAGTATGTGAATGAGGTAGATAGATTGGGTGGGCTATTTACAGATGGACTATGTCCAGCTGCATCAATCGGTTAGCTGCTCAGATAGTTGAAGTTTAAATTTGGTAAAGGAAATAAAAGTCTCCAACTTCAGCGATTTTTGTAATTCGTTCCAGTCACTGGCAGCAGAGAACTGGCAGGAAAGGCGGCCAAATGAGGTGTTGGCTTTGGGGATGATCAGTGAGATATACCTGCTGGAACGTGTGCTACGGGTGGGTGTTGTTATCGTGACCAGTGAGCTGAGATAAGGCGGAGCTTTACCTAGCATACACTTATAGATAACCTGGAGCCAGTGGGTCTGGCGACGAATATGTAGCGAGGGCCAGCCGAATAGAGCATACAGGTCGCAGTAGTGGGTGGTATAAGGTGATTTGGTAACAAAATGGATGGCACTGTGATAGACTGCATCCAGTTTGCTGAGTAGAGTGTTGGAAGCTATTTTGTAAATGACATCGCCAAAGTCGAGGATCTGTAGGATAGTCAGTTTTACAAAGGTAAGTTTGGCGGTGTGAGTGAAGGAGGCTTTGTGAAGGAGTTTACAGTCTAGCCAGACATCTAGGTATTTATAATTGTCCACATATTCTAGGTCGGAACCGTCCAGGGTGGTGATGTTAGTCCGGCGGCGGGCGGGTGCGGGCAGCGAACGGTTGAAAAGATTCCTTGCTGTCCCCAGTCCACCTGGCCATGCTGCTGCTCCAGTTTCAACTGTTCTGCCTTACTATTATTCAACCATGCTGGTCATTTATGAACATTTGAACATCTTGGTCATGTTCTGTTATAATCTCCACCCGGCACAGCCAGAAGAGGACTGGCCACCCCACATATGCTCTCTCTAATTCTCTCTTTCTTTCTCTCTCTCGGAGAACCTGAGCCCTAGGACCATGCCCCAGGACTATCTGACATGATGACTCCTTGCTGTCCCCAGTCCACCTGACTGTGCTGCTGCTCCAGTTTCAACTGTTCTGCCTTATTATTATTCGACCATGCTGGTCATTTATGAACATTTGAACATCTTGGCCATGTTCTGTTATAATCTCCACCCGGCACAGCCAGAAGAGGACTGGCCACCCCACATAGCCTGGTTCCTCTCTATGTTTCTTCCTAGGTTTTGGCCTTTCTAGGGAGTTTTTCCTAGCCACCGTGCTTCTGCACCTGCATTGCTTGCTGTTTGGGGTTTTAGGCTGGGTTTCTGTACAGCACTTTGAGATATCAGCTGATGTACGAAGGGCTATATAAATTGATTTGATTTGATTTGCATTTGCATTTGGTTTTGCTAGCATTTATGAGCAGTTGGAGGCCACGGAAGGAGTGTTGTATGGCATTGAAGCTCGTTTGGAGATTAGTTAGCATTTTGTCCGAGGAAGGGCCAGAAGTATACAGAATGGTGTCATCTGCGTAGAGGTGGATCAGGGAATTCTCCCGCAGCAAGAGCGACATCATTGATATATATAGAGAAAAGAGTCGGCCCGAGAATTGAACCCTGTGGTACCCCCATAGAGACTGCCAGAGGTCCGGACAACATGTCCTCCGATTTGACACACTGAACTCTATCTGCAAAGTAGTTGTTGAACCAGGCGAGGCAGTCATTAGAAAAACCAAGGCTATTGAGTCTGCCGATAAGAATACGGTGATTGACAGTCGAAAGCCTTGGCCAGTTCGATGAAGACGGCTGTACTGTGTCTTTTATCGGTGGCGGTTATGATATCGTTTAGTACCTTGAGCGTGGCTGAGGTGCACACGTGACCGTCTCGGAAGCCGGATTGCACAGCGGAGAAGGTACAGTGGGATTCTAAATGGTAGGTGATCGGGGGGGGGGGGTGTTGGCCGGGGTTGGAGTAGCTAGGCGGAAGGCATGGCCAGCCGTTGAGAAATACTTATTGAAATTTTTGATTATCGTGGATTTATCAGTGGTGACCTAGCCTCAGTGCAGTGGGCAGCTGGGAGGAGGTGCTCTTGTTCTCCATGGGCTTTACAGTGTCCCAAAACCTTTTGGAGTTAGAGCTACAGGATGCGAATTTCTGCTTGAAAAAGCTAGCCTTTAGCTATCCTTAGCTAGCCTTAGCCATTCCTTTCGTAATCAGAAAAGAACAGTAATACCTACTGTAGCCATGACCCCAAAGGGTTACTCAAGTAGCTATGAACCAACCACTCTCCCCCCGTTGTTGACCGTAGAGAAAGAGAGGAAAAAATGAAAGAAAGAGAAATAAAAAAAACATATAGCTCTTTAGCGCTGTAAGTTTGTGTCATGTTTGTCATTTATTATCATGTCTTGTCCCTGTGCTCCCCATGCTATTCGTTTCCCTCTGCTGGTCTTATTTGGTTCTTTCCCTCCTTCTATCCCTCTCTCTCCCCCTCCCTCTCTCACTCTCTCGCTCTCTCTTCTCTCTATCGTTCCGTTCCTGCTCCCAGCTGTTCCTATTCCCCTAATCATCATTTAGTCTTCCCACACCTGTTCCCGATCCTTTCCCCTGATTAGAGTCCCTATTTATTCCTTTGTGATCCGTTCCTGTCCCGTCGGTTCCTTGTTTTGTATTCACCATGCTGTGATTGTGTTTCGCCCTGTCCTGTCGTGTTTTTTGCCTTCATCAGATGCTGCGTGTGAGCAGGTGGCTCTATCAACTACGGCCTGCGCCTACCCGAAGCGACCTGCAGTCTGTGGCCGCTTCTCTAGTTATTCCCCTCTACAGACTAGAGGATTTTTGTTATTCCCTGTTTGGATTTAAATAAACTCTGTTTCTGTTAAGTCGCTTTTGGGTCCTCTTTCACCTGCATGACAGAAGGAACCGACCAAGGAATGGACCCAGCGACTTCAGACGCTCGTTACACTGCCGTCGAGATCCAAGGAGCCATGCTCGGCAGACACGAGCAGGAATTGTCTGCTGCTCGCCATGCCGTGGAGAACCTGGCCGCTCAGGTTTCCGACCTCTCTGGACAGTTCCAGAGTCTACGTCTCGTGCCACCTGTTACTTCCTGGCCTGCCGAGCCTCCAGAACCTAGGGTTAATAACCCACCTTGCTACTCCGGGCAGCCCACTGAGTGCCGCTCCTTTCTCACGCAGTGTGAGATTGTGTTCTCTCTCCAACCCAACACATACTCTAGAGAGAGCTCGGGTTGCTTACGTCATTTCACTCCTTACTGGCCGGGCTCGAGAATGGGGCACAGCTATCTGGGAGGCAAGGGCTGATTGCTCTAACAAATTCCAGAACTTTAAAGAGGAGATGATTCGGGTTTTTGACCGTTCAGTTTTTGGTGGGGAGGCTTCTAGGGCCCTGGCTTCCTTATGCCAAGGTGAACGGTCCATAACGGATTATTCCATTGAGTTTCGCACTCTTGCTGCCTCTAGTGAGTGGAACGAGCCGGCGCTGCTCGCTCGTTTTCTGGAGGGACTCCACGCAGTGGTTAAGGATGAGATTCTCTCCCGGGAGGTTCCTTCAGATGTGGACTCTTTGATTGCTCTCGCCATCCGCATAGAACGACGGGTAGATCTTCGTCACCGGGCTCGTGGAAGAGAGCTCGCATCAACGGTGTTTCCCTGCTCCGCATCGCAACCATCTCCCTCCTCTGGCTTTGAGACTGAGCCCATGCAGCTGGGAGGGATTCGCATCTCGAATAAGGAGAGGGAACGGAGGATCACCAACCGCCTGTGCCTCTATTGCGGAGTTGCTGGACATTTTGTTAATTCATGTCCAGTAAAAGCCAGAGCTCATCTGTAAGCGGAGGGCTACAGGTGAGCGCAACTACTCAAGTCTCTCCATCAAGGTCCTGTACTACTTTGTCGGTCCACCTACGCTGGACCGGTTCGGGTGCTACATGTAGTGCCTTGATAGACTCTGGGGCTGAGGGTTGTTTCATGGACGAAGCATGGGTTCGGAAACATGACATTCCTTTCAGAGAGTTAGATAAGCCTACGCCCATGTTCGCCTTAGATGGTAGTCATCTTCCCAGTATCAGATTTGAGACACTACCTTTAACCCTCACAGTATCTGGTAACCACAGTGAGACTATTTCTTTTTTGATTTTCCGTTCACCGTTTACACCTGTTGTTTTGGGTCATCCCTGGCTAGTATGTCATAATCCTTCTATTAATTGGTCTAGTAATTCTATCCTATCCTGGAACGTTTCTTGTCATGTGAAGTGTTTAATGTCTGCCATCCCTCCCGTTTCTTCTGTCCCTACTTCTCAGGAGGAACCTGGCGATTTGACAGGAGTGCCGGAGGAATATCATGATCTGCGCACGGTCTTCAGTCGGTCCCGAGCCAACTCCCTTCCTCCTCACCGGTCGTATGATTGTAGTATTGATCTCCTTCCGGGGACCACTCCTCCTCGAGGTAGACTATACTCTCTGTCGGCTCCCGAACGTAAGGCTCTCGAGGATTATTTGTCTGTGTCTCTTGACGCCGGTACCATAGTGCCTTCTTCTTCTCCGGCCGGGGCGGGGTTCTTTTTGTTAAGAAGAAGGACGGTACTCTGCGCCCCTGCGTGGATTATCGAGGGCTGAATGACATAACGGTTAAGAATCGTTATCCGCTTCCCCTTATGTCATCAGCCTTCGAGATTCTGCAGGGAGCCAGGTGCTTTACTAAGTTGGACCTTCGTAACGCTTACCATCTCGTGCGCATCAGAGAGGGGGACGAGTGGAAAACGGCGTTTAACACTCCGTTAGGGCATTTTGAGTACCGGGTTCTGCCGTTCGGTCTCGCCAATGCGCCAGCTGTTTTTCAGGCATTAGTTAATGATGTTCTGAGAGACATGCTGAACATTTTTGTTTTTGTCTATCTTGACGATATCCTGATTTTTTCTCCGTCACTCGAGATTCATGTTCAGCACGTTCGACGTGTTCTACAGCGCCTTTTAGAGAATTGTCTCTACGTAAAGGCTGAGAAGTGCTCTTTTCATGTCTCCTCCGTTACTTTTCTCGGTTCCGTTATTTCCGCTGAAGGCATTCAGATGGATTCCGCTAAGGTCCAAGCTGTCAGTGATTGGCCCGTTCCAAGGTCACGTGTCGAGTTGCAGCGCTTTTAGGTTTCGCTAATTTCTATCGGCGTTTCATTCGTAATTTCGGTCAAGTTGCTGCCCCTCTCACAGCTCTTACTTCTGTCAAGACGTGTTTTAAGTGGTCCGGTTCCGCCCAGGGAGCTTTTGATCTTCTAAAAGAACGTTTTACGTCCGCTCCTATCCTCGTTACTCCTGACGTCACTAGACAATTCATTGTCGAGGTTGACGCTTCAGAGGTAGGCGTGGGAGCCATTCTATCCCAGCGCTTCCAGTCTGACGATAAGGTTCATCCTTGCGCTTATTTTTCTCATCGCCTGTCGCCATCTGAGCGCAACTATGATGTGGGTAACCGTGAACTGCTCGCCATCCGCTTAGCCCTAGGCGAATGGCGACAGTGGTTGGAGGGGGCGACCGTTCCTTTTGTCGTTTGGACAGACCATAAGAACCTTGAGTACATCCGTTCTGCCAAACGACTTAATGCCCGTCAAGCTCGTTGGGCGTTGTTTTTCGCTCGTTTCGAGTTTGTGATTTCTTACCGTCCGGGTAGCAAGAACACCAAGCCTGATGCCTTATCCCGTCTGTTTAGTTCTTCTGTGGCTTCTACTGATCCCGAGGGGATTCTTCCTTATGGGCGTGTTGTCGGGTTAACAGTCTGGGGAATTGAAAGACAGGTTAAGCAAGCACTCACGCACACTGCGTCGCGCGCGCTTGTCCTAGTAACCTCCTTTTCGTTCCTGTTTCCACTCGTCTGGCTGTTCTTCAGTGGGCTCACTCTGCCAAGTTAGCTGGTCATCCCGGTGTTCGAGGCACTCTTGCGTCTATTCGCCAGCGCTTTTGGTGGCCGACTCAGGAGCGTGACACGCGCCGTTTCGTGGCTGCTTGTTCGGACTGCGCGCAGACTAAGTCGGGTAACTCTCCTCCTGCCGGTCGTCTCAGACCGCTCCCCATTCCTTCTCGACCATGGTCTCACATTGCCTTAGACTTCATTACCGGTCTGCCTTTGTCTGCGGGGAAGACTGTGATTCTGACGGTTGTCGATAGGTTCTCTAAGGCGGCACATTTCATTCCCCTCGCTAAACTTCCTTCCGCTAAGGAGACGGCACAAATCATTATTGAGAATGTATTCAGAATTCATGGCCTCCCGTTAGACGCCGTTTCAGACAGAGGCCCGCAATTCACGTCACAGTTTTGGAGGGAGTTCTGTCGTTTGATTGGTGCGTCCGTCAGTCTCTCTTCCGGGTTTCATCCCCAGTCTAACGGTCAAGCAGAGAGGGCCAATCAGACGATTGGTCGCATACTACGCAGCCTTTCTTTTAGAAACCCTGCGTCTTGGGCAGAACAGCTCCCCTGGGCAGAATACGCTCACAATTCGCTTCCTTCGTCTGCTACCGGGTTATCTCCGTTTCAGAGTAGTCTGGGTTACCAGCCTCCTCTGTTCTCATCCCAGCTTGCCGAGTCCAGCGTTCCCTCCGCTCAAGCGTTTGTCCAACGTTGTGAGCGCACCTGGAGGAGGGTGAGGTCTGCACTTTGCCGTTACAGGGCACAGACGGTGAGAGCCGCCAATAAACGCAGGATTAAGAGTCCAAGGTATTGTTGCGGCCAGAGAGTGTGGCTTTCCACTCGCAACCTTCCTCTTACGACAGCTTCTCGTAAGTTGACTCCGCGGTTCATTGGTCCGTTCCGTGTCTCCCAGGTCGTCAATCCTGTCGCTGTGCGACTGCTTCTTCCGCGACATCTTCGTCGCGTCCATCCTGTCTTCCATGTCTCCTGTGTTAAGCCCTTTCTTCGCACCCCCGTTCGTCTTCCCTCCCCCCTCCCGTCCTTGTCGAGCGCACCTATTTACAAGGTACATAAGATCATGGACATGCGTTCTCGGGGACGGGGTCACCAATACCTAGTGGATTGGGAGGGTTACGGTCCTGAGGAGAGGAGTTGGGTTCCGTCTCGGGACGTGCTGGACCGTTCACTCATCGATGATTTCCTCCGTTGCCGCCAGGATTCCTCCTCGAGTGCGCCAGGAGGCGCTCGGTGAGTGGGGGGTACTGTCATGTTTGTCATTTATTATCATGTCTTGTCCCTGTGCTCCCCATGCTATTCGTTTCCCTCTGCTGGTGTTATTTGGTTCTTTCCCTCCTTCTATCCCTCTCTCTCCCCCTCCCTCTCTCACTCTCTCGCTCTCTCTTCTCTCTATCGTTCCGTTCCTGCTCCCAGCTGTTCCTATTCCCCTAATCATCATTTAGTCTTCCCACACCTGTTCCCGATCCTTTCCCCTGATTAGAGTCCCTATTTATTCCTTTGTGATCCGTTCCTGTCCCGTCGGTTCCTTGTTTTGTATTCACCATGCTGTGATTGTGTTTCGCCCTGTCCTGTCGTGTTTTTTGCCTTCATCAGATGCTGCGTGTGAGCAGGTGGCTCTATCAACTACGGCCTGCGCCTACCCGAAGCGACCTGCAGTCTGTGGCCGCTTCTCTAGTTATTCCCCTCTACAGACTAGAGGATTTTTGTTATTCCCTGTTTGGATTTAAATAAACTCTGTTTCTGTTAAGTCGCTTTTGGGTCCTCTTTCACCTGCATGACAGTTTGATGCAAATAATTGATGGAATACAATATGTTTAGTTAATCCTCAAGCATTCTTTGGCCTTTTACTGTACTTTCAGTGGCGGGAAGGGAAACATTTTGAATAGAGCAAATTAAAGGGAGGAGAATAAAGGATGTGAAAGGAATGAGATGAATGCGAGGGAACCGACCTGTGGGAGAATGTTTATGGCCTTGATTTCATCTTAAAATTTGTTTTGCTATGGAGGAGATGAGGCAGACATACCGGATTAGCAGTTTGGTTCCTCAGTCTCTTGTGCTACTCTTTTTGCTGAGCAAAAAGACATCCACACATCCAATCCCTCAGTGAGTGAGAGGGATTTAGCTTCAGTTCAGTTCTCACAGGAGAACTCAGATCCAGCAGTTGAATGTCTCGTTTTGAGACTTTTTACTCATAAGTTCTGGTCCCAGTTGTTGATTTGGATGTATGGTTTGGTTAGAAAATTACCATACCAGGAGTTTCAGATGTACCATGCGCCACAGACATCCTTTTGTAGGGAGGATAAATACTTTTGTTAATCCACTCTTGGCGGTACTGCACTCAAGATGTTCATATATCTGACGTACAGAAGGTTATAGCTGTGGTTATTATAGATAAGCTGGAAGTTATTCTTGTCAGCATCTTATAGAATATTGAAAACAATGGGGGTTAATTTGCCCTTTTTGAAAAAATTTAATCATGACAAAACAATGTATGCAAGACTAGACTACTTAGGAAACAAACAAAATACGTCAGCCTAGGTTGTATCAGTCTGCCCATTGTAATGAGCTGGGATGCTACCTGATAAACATTTATGAATGCCTGCTGCCTGTGGCTGACTGATTCTGTTGTTGCTATCACAGAGCAGTGATAAGAAGCCCAGTGCACAGCCATTGGTGTTATGTATGTGTGTCTCTCTTGCTCAGTGGGCAGTCACACTCTCTGAGCACTCCTAAACTTCCTTAATCTTTTGGGACTTTTGTTGTTGTTTCCTTAATTTGACTGAGGCAGCTGTGTGGGTAGGATCCTTATGAATAGCATTACGAGTATCGAAATTGAAGACCAATAAATCAAAATGCAATATGAAGCTGCCAGACAGCGCTTTTGGACCAAAACCATGAGGGAAATTAGGTTTTATGGGAACAATCAGCCACCTTGGCTTAGTATTTGTCAAAGCAGATGGAGGGATTGGAAAATTGATGGTCCTCTCGCAACACCCACACAAACCTAGACACACATAGCGGTGTACAAAAACATGCATCAACATGGCCCCTGTGTATCTGTTTCCTCTGTCTTTGCTTGCTTCATGTCAATTGATGCATACCCAAAGAGGTACATTATTCATTATTAATGCTTAGCTGAATAGATTGCAATTCATCATGTTCCTCATGTATGTGTTTTACCATGAGCAACCCAGCAGGATTAAGCTCTACACAACATCCATAACATTTTGTATTCAAAAGACCTCTTTCAAGTGCTCATATACAGTACTAACCTTCTGTCAAAAAAACACTGCTAACCATCTCCTTATAGCTAGCAGCTGTTGATGCACCTTTTGCTATTTTCCACGCCAATAATCCTGCAGAAGAATTGCACTAGAGTAGCTATAATATACACATAGCATCATTTGCCTCTTATCTGTCTGTGCACTTGAAATTGCTAGCTTAAGTATTGGTCCTGACAGGAATGTATGAGAACATCAAACGGTTTGGTAATCATGCACAGAAAACCTGTAGCTCTTCTCTTTAGATTTATCAGAAGAATTCCAATGTGAAGAAGAATGATTTCTACATTGTTGTAGCTTGTAATGCTCTCAATCTGTTTATTACCACACAGTGAAATCATAATCTAGTGTCATTTTCAGTTTCACTAGAATCCAGAGCTCCAGAATCAGGCAGCTATGGCAACAGCAAATGAAGACAGTAGGTTATGTGATAGGTTTCCCACAGCACCTGCACACCACATCTGGGCCGGCTAAATTAAAGCATTTTTTCACTATTACAATCCAAATTGTAGTCGGCTGTTGTTACATTGTGTTTCTCACAGCTGTTACTGCCTAGTCAGATGGGATAAGGCAAAGTGGCACCAGTCACTGATGCAATTGTGGTTCACTCTATAGCCATTCCCAGACAGGCAGTAGCTGGCTCACTGGCTCCATGCTCCACACAGTGCCCAGGGAGAGTGGTGGTAGTGGGGTTGGGTAATGGGGATAGGGTGGGGAGTTGGTATGGAGTACCCATCTGTGAGCAGCTGGAGAGGGCACGTGAGCGTTGGGATGTCAGGATTATGCCCTGTCATCCAACCTTCAGCTCTTATTTACCAGACCCTCCGTCAGCCAATGGCAGGCATCAGAGTGATTCATGTGTGCCTGTTAGGGAGCTGGCTTTGCAGTTTCAAGCTGGAACACACATGTGCCACATATAACCCTTGTATTCTTTGTCCTCCTTCTCCTCCAACAGAGAGAAAAAAAGGCAAACACAGCAGTATACTACTCCGTGTGGCAGCCATCATGCCTGGAGGCTGAATCTCTCTCTTGCTCCCCTGAGTCACAGCACATGGACACTCCATTTGTTGCTGTTTGTCAATGTGCGAAAGAAGCTGTGCAGGCGGTTGACTTTCAGCAAATGGAGTCCCTGGAGACCCCTTGGTTGGTCCTTTCTCTCAACCAGAGTGCACATCACATGTGACGCTAATGCCGATTGCCTAGCATGCAATCATTTCTCCATCTCCATCACTTAGTGGCGTTCAACCTCATCCTTAGAGACATCTGACCAAGGTCTTAATGTAATTATTCCATTTACATCTCTCTGTCCTCAGTGATTGATGATGACCCACAACTTACCGTTGCTGACATCACACGTCAGTCCAGTTTACTAAAAGATTTGGCATGGGTCCTGAGATCCTCAAAAGGTTCTACCGCTGCAACATCGAGAGCATCCTGACTGGTTGCATCACTGCCTGGTACGGCAATTGCTCGGCCTCTGACCGCAAGGCACTACAGAGGGTAGTGCGTACGGCCCAGTACATCACTGGGGCTAAGCTGCCTGCCTTCCAGGACCTCTACACCAGGCGATGTCAGAGGAAGGCCCTAAAAATTGTCAAAGACCCCAGCCACCCCAGTCATAGACTGTTCTCTCTACTACCGCATGGCAAGCTGTACCAAAGTGCCAAGTCTAGGACAAAAAGTCTTCTCAACAGTTTTTAACCCCATGCCATAAGACTCCTGAACAGGTAATCAAATGGCTACCCGGACTATTTGCATTGTTTTTCTTCAAGCAGTTCCTCAACTACTTTGGAACTTTATTTGAATTATTTATTTTCCACAACACCTACTGTACAGTCCAAGGACAGCTTATGAATGTTAAACAGTGAGCACACTAGCATACTCTGTCAGAAATCATGTTGAGTCACTTACATTAAGAAGACACACACATTAAAGTAGAAATAATGACTGTGTTTGTGTTCGTTCCTTATAGCAGATGTGTGTACATCTGTGTGAGTAATAGCTAATGTTTTCTCGGTACTGTATTATAGAACATGTATTGGCCCTTGAAAATAACACTGGTGACCTAGTTGAAATATAAATGTTTTACCATTGTGTTTACTCTTCCCTGTGTGGATATGGAGACATTTTAATATGAATTATTATCTAAGAGAGCATATAGATTTTATTTTTAACCTAACAAACATGTTAAACATGCTCTTGTTAAAGATTTAGGGTTCAGAAGTTCTTCGGTCACATCTTGGAACTTTCTGTGTGAACCATCAAGCCAATACATATGTAACAATCTCTCTTGGTATTACATGTCTAACCTTTCCAATCCGACACTCTTCATGACAACATAACAATGTATTTCCTTGTAGAATGCAAACATCTTTGCAAATGAGTTTCCATTTCAGTTGTGCGAATGAGAATATTACTGCAGCGTGTTTGGCCCGGAAGGAGGAACAATATAACTCTTTCTAATGAAAAACAAAATATTAATATTTAAAAGTTATCATAGAAATGATCTACCATCATTAGTATGTTCAAATCTGCCATGGTGTCATAGTTTTGACAAGGGACAGTGATAGCGTTATTTCCCATTTTAGCTTTCACCATTAATTAAGTGCTTCACATTATCCTAAGTTATACCACTGTTGTTGCCTCAGGTCAGGGTTAACCTCTCTCTGTTTATTATTTTATCTCAAATTACTTGAAGGGATTATTTCCACTCTCTTAATCAGTTTAACAATACGCTTACCAAAGTACACTACCAGGACAAGAAAGTGTATTTTCCATGTAAAAAAAAAATCTAACCTGTCTTTGCACTCTGAAGAACAAGTAAAGTATAGTATGTTTCTGACACTTACATTATGGAGTCAGCTCATCCAACCCCTCTCACCCCACAAACATCATGAGTTCATTGGGTTGCCTTATTGGATAAATATTGCATAGAAGCCTCTTTTAATATTTATTTCCTCCTCGATGTAAAGGAATAATGTATGTCAAATAGAATAGTTTTGAATGTACAACTTGTTGAATAGGTGTTTGTTGTAATAATTATTGAATAGCTTCAGGATCATTTTATAAAATGAAATCATCTGAGTGAGCATTTGTATTACTCTCAGTCCTCCAATGTCATAGGGACCAAACCATTCAGACACAGAAAGCAGGCTGCTGTTGGGGACTAGGAGTGAATAGCTAATCTTGTTCAGGACTTATATTGCATCTTGTGTCATCATCAATGTGTCAGCCTCAGACAACAGCCTCTGAGTGCTTTTGGGCTGGTATAAATATACTTTACAATTTAAAAAATATTTATTGTCATCTATTTACAGGCCCTATCCTGTAAGCAAAAAGGCATATCAGACAGAGTTTGTCAACTGACAGTCCAGTACAACATTGGTGCCCAAAAACCCATAAAATAATGCACAACTCGTTGTACCTTGACCTTGACACGAATGGGGTATTGCAGACAACGACTTACATAGTTCCACTTCCTTCAGCAAAAAACAGGAAACTGCAGTTGCAGTGGGCTAAGGAAGGAAAACACTAGACACTGGAAAGCCATTGCCTTGTCTGATGAATCCCAGGTTCCTCCTGTTTCACACTGATGCATGGACTAGGGTATGGAGAAAACCACGTGAGTACATGCGTCCATCATGCCGCGTGTCAACATTGCAGGCTGGTGGTGATGGTGTGGGGTGTGTTTTCAAGGCACACATTTGGCCCCTTTATAAAAGTGGAGGAACATTTGAATACCACAGGATTGTCACACCCTGATCTGTTTCACCTGTCTTTGTGATTGTCTACACCCACCTCCAGGTGTCACCCATTTTCCCCATTAGTCCCTGGGTATTTATTCCGATGTTCCCTGTTTGTCTGTTGCCAATTCGTCTTGTCAAGTCAACAAGCATGGTTTTCTTTGCTCCTGCTTTTTCTTATCTCTTTTGCTAGTCCTCCTGGTTTTTACTCTTGCCTACCTTGACTCTGAACCCGCCTGCCTGACCATTCTGCCTGCTCTGACCTCGAGCCTGCCTGCCACACTGTACCTCCTGGACTCTGACCTTGTTTATGATCTTTTGCCTGTTGATGACCATTCTATTGCCTGCCTCCTGGATTACAATAAATATCAGAGACTCGAACCATCTGCCTCCCGTGTCTGCATCTGGGTCTCGCCCTGTGCCCTTATAAGGATATCTGAACATAATTGCCAATCAGGTACATCCCTTCATGGCAGCAGTGGATTATTTCAGCAGGATAATGCTCCATGCCGCAAGGCTAGGATTGTCCAGGAATGGTTCCACGAACATGACAGTGAATTCAGCTTACTGCAGTGGCCTGCCCAGTCACCAGATCTCAATCCAACTGAGCATCTGAGATGAAACCAGCTATTCGGAGTAGAGATCCACTACCAGCCAATTTGACATAACGATGGGAAGCACTGAAATCAACATGGGCCAGCATCCCTGTGGAATGCTTTCGACATCTTGTGGAGTTCATGCCCTGAAGAATTGAGGCTGTTCGAAAGGCAAAAGGGGGTGCAACTCAATATTGGGAAGGTGTTCCTAATGTTTTGTACACTCAGTGTATTATGAATTTACATGGAGAGGTAGATGTAAAGCAGAATGTCAAAAGACATCTGTCGAGCATCCTGAAGGTGGATATGACAGGTGAAGCTCCCTTCTAAAGGAAAGTAGTTATTCTGTTGAGGTTTTCAGTGTTTTGTCTTTACCCCTGGATCAGCCAAATCATAGATGCTCATACAATGATGTAATCATCTCGTAACCTTTATCTAATGCTTGTAAATTTGAGTGTGATCACAACTTTTTGCAGTTAATGTCAAATGTTACTGCTTGCAGTAACTGATGTCAAACTGCAGTGATGATATCCTAAAATGAAGTCTTACCTAGAGCATGTTTGTCAGTGAGAGTCAGTTATCAGCTTCTGGCCTCTGTTAGTCCCACATACACAGTAGGACATTGGGGTTTCAATCATGTAGCCTCCTTCTCAAACAGCAGAGATTACATTGGTGTGTCCGGGGTGGGAGAGGAGGATATACTCAGGTAACTGATGGCAAGGGGATGGAGGGACTGAGCCTCACTCTATGTTTTTCACTAGATTTCCTCACGGACACCCCTCCTACCCCTCACTCCCACCCCCACCTGGTTTTTCATTCCATTTATGTTCAGGCAGCAGCTTATGACAGGCCATATCCTCCCCTTCTTTAGAAGCACTTGGAATGCTTGCTGTGTTCGTTTCCACGGCAGCGAAAGGACAGTTGGAAATCGGAAGCTGCACGACACACTTTGACTTAATTGACATTTTGCTGCACGAAGATTTACGTTGCAGCAGAGTTAATTAATTGGATTACTGGAGAGAATAGATTGTGTGCCACAGACAAAACATGCCCTCCAATGAACCAGTGCAGAGAATCCAGGTTAGACACCCACCTGCTTAGCTAGAGCTGGATGTAAAGTTTTTAGCAGCTTCACTGTAACTTATGATGATGGTGTCCCTAGGGGGAAAGCAGGAGCGTAGACCACATGTTCACCAGGCAGACACCCCTATAAAAAGATGCATAAAATAAAGTACAGTACGACTTTTGAAAGCTGCTAAACTGCAGTTTTATTTATCACTGGGCATTAATGGCTTCCCAAAGGCGAGTCATCCACGCTAGGATATGTGGATAGTGTTTGCTATATAATGTGTAAATTGTAGTAATATTTCCCAGTGGTAAAATGGGGCAGAGGACAGTGTTTAGCCCGTAAATAAGACCGCTTTAGAGTCCAGGGGACACATGAACAGTTTATCAAGACAACAGAAACATAACGTTTTAACAACTAAAGCATAACCTAATCACTAGCTAATCATCTATTCCAGTCTCATCTGGGTGTTAATGTGATTCATCACAGAAGCCTGCCAGTGAGCGTTGTTTTTAGCATCAACACCAACTCTTGAATGAATTATGGGAAAACCCTGCTGATGATATTCTCAGGAATGGGAGGAGAGAGAGACCAATAATAAGCTTGTGTCAGGATCTTAATCTCATCTGCATGCAAATGTATTCCGGTTTAGCTTTTAATTTATTCATCCAAACGCAACTTCAAGAATTTATCCCTAATCTTTTCCTGTCAACATAATTCTCAGACGAGATTGGAGAAACACACAGGAATGTACACCTCACCACCAAGATGACAAGTTTGTGCTGAAGTTCTCTCCCAGCTGAGGAAAACAAGGAAACAATATGGGGATCTTTTTTAGCTCAAATGTAAAGGATAAGTAGTGGCGTGGTTGAGTATAGGGATGTGTAATTGCTTCATATTTAATATGATGAACATGAGGCAGGGTTGGTGAGAGCTTGCCACAGACGAGTGGAGGAGCGGTTGCGTGCCCCTTGCTGCCTAGTACTCCTGCTTTTATCTTCATTGGGCTGTTTCCGGTATGCACTTCTCTTGTTTGCTGCACTGGTGCATAAAACCTGTCCCCAACTGAGTGTGGCCAAGCACTCTCAGCAAATGTACTAATACAGCACCTCGGAAACAATCCTTGTCACATTTGTGGTCGCCAGGGGGAGAAACCAACTCATGTAAGAGCCCTGCTACATATTGTCCACTGGCCAAAGGTACTGTCAATGTCATTTGAAGTATCGGAAGGGTTATAACTTTGAAATCAGCAAAAATATACAATATTTGATGTCTTTGGTATGTTTTTGCTAGTGGTCTAAGGCACTGCATTTCAACACAAGAGGTGACACTAACGTCCCTGGTTCAAATCCAGACTGAATCACATCCGACTGTAATTGGGAGTACCATAGGGCGGCACACAATTCACACAGCGTCGTCCAGGGTAGGCCGTCATTGTAAATAAGAATTTGTTCTTAGCTGACTTGCCTAGTTAAATAAAAATGAAATGGATAATCCCTAAAAGTTCAATATTGATTTTGTGTTGTTCTTTTCGTTCCAATGCTGGATGGAGCCAGTCATTCAATTAGTGTTTGTGGTGTAGTTTGTTGGGTATCCTAATTTGGTTGGCCAGATGAATGGTAAGCAGTCTCTAAAAGGCTGTCAGGGCCACCAGCCCCTCCAGGCCTTCAGCAACGCATGATGACAGGGGCTGCCTTCCAGATGGCACCCTATTCACTATATAGTATACTACTTTCGACCAGGACCGATAGGGTATGCACACAGAGACACAGTAATGGAGAGAGAAAACATGGGGGCCAATTACATCCACTGCAGTTAACCTACTAAGCATTCACGGACAATTCAAATAATGTCCCGTCTGTAGATGTCTTATTTAATATACTCTTTGGAGAGATAGAGTGTCAGATGTTTTTGATGGCCAGGGAATCTGCTGTCTTAGCATCAGCGGGAAGCTGATTCTATCATTGGGGTGCCAGGGCAGAGAATAGCTTTGATTGGGCTGAGTGGGAGCTGACCTGTCATATGAGGGGGGGGGGGTCGTAATGGAGGAGCGGGTTGACATGAGAGAACTTGGGAAGGTTGAACACCAGACATGCTTCGCCATTCTGGATAGTTGCTGGGGTTTGATGGCACAAGCCTGTATTAGGACCTGTGCTGCTTCCTATGTGAGGCCGTACTATGTGAGGTCGTACTCTAAGGATGTAGAGCATGAACCTGCAAGTCACTGCTTTGATGTTTGCAAAGAACAGGGAACAGGGACACTGAGGTTGAGCTTGAGGTGGTGGGCCGACATCCAAGCTGAGGTATCTGCCAGGCATGCAGAGATGCATGTCGCCACCTGGGTGTCAGAAGGGGTAGTCAGAAAAGAAGTTGAGTGTCATCTGCATCTCAATTATAGGAGAGACCATGAGAGGCTTTGATGGAGACGTATAGAGGAAAGTGGAGAGGGCTTAGAACCGAGCACTGGGGGACACCAGTAGGAGCGACCTGCCAGGTAGGATGCAATCCTAGGTTAAGACTTCCAGCCCTGAGAGGGTGCAGAGGAGGATCTGATGGTTCACAGTATCAAAAGCAGAGGATAGATCTAGGAGAATGAGAACAAAAGAGAGAGAGAGTGTCAGCTTTGGCAGAGCAGAGAGCCTCTGTGACACAGAGGAGAGCAGTCTCAGTTGAGTGACCCGGCTTGAAGCCTGACTGGTTAGGGTCAAGAAGAATGTTCTGACAGAGATAATGAGAGAGTTGGCCAGAGACAGCACGCTCAAGTGTTTTAGAAAGAAAATAAATAAGGGATACCAGTCTGTAGTTTTTGACATCAGAGGATTGAGTGTTGGATTCTTGAGGAGGTTTTGAAGTCAGAGGGGACACAGCCAGTGGTCAGGATGAGTTGATGTGGGAAGTCAGGAATGGGAGAAGGTCCCCAGAAATAGTTTGGAGAAGGGAAGAGGGGATGGGGTCGAGTGGGCAGTTTGTCGGGTGGCTGGACATCACAAGTCACATGGTTTTGTCTGGAGAGAGAAGGGAGAAAGAGGTCAAGGCATAGGGTAGTTCTGTGTGAGTGGGACCAGTGGACTCAGTAGGCTGAGTGAATAAGGAGTGGATGTCATCAACTTTTTTTTCAAAGTTGTCTGCAGAGTGAGAGGAGGGAGGGGGAGGAGGTGAAGGATTAAGGAGAGAGAAGTTGGCAGAGTTTCCCAGGGTTGGAGGCAGAGGCTTTGAATTTAGAGTGATAGAAAGTGGCATTAGCAGCGGATACAAAAGAAGAGGAGGGAGTGGAATGATGATACTGTATGTCCCCTGGAAGTTTAGTTTTCCTCAATTTTTGCTTAGCTGCCCACAGCCCTGTTCTGTGAGCATGCAGTGAGTCACATAGCCACGGAGCAGGAGGGAGGATCGAGCCAGCCTGGAGGAAAGGGGAGGGTGGAAGTCAAAGGAGGCGGAAAGGGAGAAGAGTAGGGTCGAAGAGGCAGAGTCAGGAGCCATGAGGGAGAATGATTTAGCAGAAGGAAGAGATGATAGGATATAAGAGGGGACAATAGCGGGAGAGAGAGAGTGAAGATTCTGTGACCATCTGGGAAGGGTTGGAGGAGAGAGGGAGAGAAAAATAAACAAAGTAGTGAACAGAGACCTGTAGGGGGGGTGCAGGGAGATTCGTCGGCGAACAGCCTCTAGTAAAGATGAGGTCAAGTGTATTGCCTGCCTTGTGAGTGGGAAGGGACTGCGAAAGGGTGAGGTCAATAGAGTCAATGAGAGGGGGAAAAAAGAGGTGGAACGAAATTAGTCCAAGTCATTTGTCGGGGAGGTTGCAGTTGCCCAGTACAATGAGTGGTGAGCCATTGTCGAGAAATTAGTATATCAAGGTGTCAAGCTCATTGAGGAACTCCCCAAGGGCACCTGCTGGGCGATAGATGACAACAATGTTAAGCTTGAGTGGACAAGTGACAGTGACAGCATGGAATTCAAATGAGGAGATGAGACAGATGAAAAAGAAATTCTCCATTTAGAAGAAAAGAGACCATTACAGTACCAGCACTCATGAAAAGAGGACCTATGATGAAGTGATGGTTATTCTTACCACAAAGTACAATGTAAGGTATACAGTATATTGCATTCTATTGAATTTAATTAAGTGCAACTTAAGAGGGAACTTTGACCGGTGTGTTAACTTCCTAAGGTCCATTTAGCAATTTGCTGATTTCAGAGGACTATAGAACCTGTCAACACTAATCATGTTTGTCTTTTCTGGTCACATTCTATTCAGAGTGAATCATTCCTCTAAGAACTTTCGTTTTCAGGTGCGCTTACTTTTCTCTCCAAATCCCAGATGGTCATGCAATAAACCAAAGCCACAGCTAGAGTCAGAGAATCAGGAAGGTAATAGACCTCGTATCGAGTTCATGCAATGAGTGGTATTAAACACAATTAATTATCCATGTGTACAAAGAGACACAATACATACGGGTTTTATCCTAGGAAGGGGACAAAGTCTAAGACCCAGCTAATGGAATAAATTGTCTGCTCTATTTTGTCAGGAGAGTCAACAGGCTCTTTATTGTGAGTCCTTATTTCACGGTGCTAAAGTCTTGTACCAGCAGTCAGAGTCATGCAGAGGAGCCATTGCACAGAGTCGCAAACTCATTACAGAATTGGTCATGCGGACAAAAGCAATATTCATGACATGGTTATTGTTTGAACAATATTAGACCTTGAAGCTCAAGAATTGTGGAAATTGTTTTTCCTTTTTTAAAATGCTTTTCAACCCCGTAGCTTCAAGGCAAACCTCATTACCTAAGGAAAGTATCCGTTGTGTATACATTCGCTTTCAAGCCTGTGGACTGCTGGACTAAAAAGAAAAAAAAATATTTGAGTTGCTGAGCATCATTTTTGAGCTAAAGAGATGCAGAAATACTGTACTTCCGGTCACAATACTAGGCGTTCTCAAGATTGACCTTTGAGGACCAATCTATAAAAATAAAGTCTATAAAAAATCCAAGGCCTTGAAATCAGATACCTTCTGTGTATTTTTAACTGTTTGGCCAAAATACACAGTAGTTGCTCTAAATGTTACCAATCATTTTGATCTTCCAGGTGAAATGTTGTATTTTTTACCTTTATTTAACTAGGCAAGTCAGTTAAGAACACATTCTTATTTACAATATGGCCAACACCGGCCAAACTCAGACGACGCAGGGCCAATTTTGCGCCGTCCTATGGGATACAGCCTGGATTCAAACCAGGATGTTTGTAGTGACGCCTATAGCTTTGAGATGCAGTTCCTTAGACCGCTGCTCCACTTGGCTGGGAATCCCTGAAAACTCACTGAAGCCCTCTAGGGGTCCAGGGCCTCCTGGCTGATTGCTACACTATACTATGTTCTACATCCCTAGAATTGAAGTGTCTTTGATTGCCTCAAAAGAGGCAGAGCTCCTCAAACTACTGGGAAACATCAGTGTGGTAGTATATAATACTGCACTGCCTAATTACCATGTAGACACTGCTCTATCTAAATCTCATGGCTCATTTCCTGTGAAAGATTCTGATTCTCTGTGGGCTGTGACATCTGGGTAAGGTTATGGCTTGTTCAACGTTGCAGCAGAGAGTTTTTTATATTTTTTTATATTACATTTCACCTTTATTTAACCAGGTAGGATAGTTGAGAACAAGTTCTCATTTACAACTGCGACCTGGCCAATATAAAGCAAAGCAGTGCGACACAAACGACAACACAGAGTAACACTTGGAACAAACAAACATACAGTCAATAACACAATAGAAAATGTCTATATATATTGTGTGTAAATGAGGGGGGTAAGGCAATAAAGAGGCCATAGAGGCAAAATAATTACAATTTAGCAATTAAACACTGGAGTGATAGATGTGCAGAAGATGAATTTGCAAGTAGAGATACTGTGGTGCAAAGGAGCAAAAAATAAATAAATAATAATAACATTATGGGGATGAGGTAGTTGAATGGGCTATTTACAGATGGGATATGTATAGGTGCAGTTATCTGTGAGCTGCTCTGACAGTTGGTGATTAATGTTAATAAAGGTGATATGAGTCTCCAGCTTCAGATATTTTTGCAAATCGTTTCAGTCATTGGCAGCAGAGAACTGGAAGGAAAGGCGGCCAAAGTAGGAATTGGCTTTGGGGGTGATCAGTGAAATATGCCTGCTGGAGCACGTGCTGCGGGTGGGTGCTGCTATGGTGACCAATGAGCTGAGATAAGGCGGGGCTTTACCTAGCAACGACTTATAGATGACCTGGAGCCAGTGGGTTTAGCGACAAATATGAAGCGAGGGCCAGCCAACGAGAGCATGACAAAACGGATAACACTGTGATAGACTGCATCCAATTTGCTGAGTAGAGTGTTGTAGGCAATTTTGTAAATGACTTCGCCGAAGTCAAGGATCAGTAGGATAGTCAGATTTACAAGGGTATGTTTGGCAGCATGAGTAAAGGAAACTTTGTTGTGAAGTAGGAAGCCAATTCTAGATTTAATTTTGGACTGGAGATGATTAATGTGAGTCTGGAAGGAGAGTTTACTGTCTAACCAGATACCTAGGTATTTGTAGTTGTCCACATATTCTAAGTCAGAACCGTCCAGATTAGTGATGTTTTACGGACGTGCAGGTGCGGTCATCGATCGGTGGAAGAGGATGCATTTAGTGTAACGTGCATTTAAGAGCAGTTGGAGGCCACAGAAGAAGAGTTGTATGGCATTGAAGCTCGTTTGGAGGTTAGTTAACACCGTGTCCAAAGAAGGGCCAGAAGTATACAGAATGGTGTTGTCTGCGCAGAGGTGGATCAGAGAATCACCCGCAGCAAGAGCGACATCATTGATGTATACAGAGAAAAAAGTCTGCCCGAGAATTGAACCCTGTGGCACCCCCATAGAGACTGCCAGAGGTCCAGACAACAGGCCCTCCAATTTGACACACTGAACTTTGTCTGAGAAGTAATTGGCGAAGCAGTCATTTGAGAAACCAAGGCTATTGAGTCTGCCGATAAGATTGCAGTGATTGACAGAGTCAAAAAGCCTTGGCCAGGTCGATGAAGACGGCTGCACAGTACTGTCTTTTATCGATAGCGGTTTTGATATCGTTTAGGACCTTGAGCATGGCTGAACTGCACCCATGACCAGCTCGGAAACCAGATTGCGTAGCGGAGAAGGTACGGTGGGATTCGAAATGGTCGATGATCTGTTTGTTAACTTGGATTTCGAAGACCTTGGAAAGGCAGGCTAGGAAAGATACAGGACTGTAGCAGATTGGGTCTAGAGTGTCTCCCCATTTAAAGAGGGGGATTACCGCGGCAGCTTTCCAATCATTGGGGATCTCAGACGATACGAAAGAGAGGTTGAACAGGCTACTAATAGTGGTTGCAACAATTTCGGCAGATAATTTTAGAAAGAGAGGGTCCAGATTTTCTAACCCGGCTGATTTGTAGGGGTCCAGATTTTGCAACTCTTTCAGAATATCAGCTATCTGGATTTGGGTGAAGGAGAAATGGGGGAGGTTTGGGCAAGTTGCTGTGGGAGGTGCAGGGCTGTTGACTGGGGTATGGGTAGCCAGGTGGAAAGCATGGCCAGCCGTAGAAAAATGCTTGTTGAAGTTCTCAATTATCGTGGATTTATCGGTGGTGACAGTGTTTCCTAGCCGTCCTAGCCTGCAGTGGGCAACTGGGAGAACGTGCTTTAATCTCCATGGACTTTAGTGTCCCATAACTTTTTGGAGTGTGTGTTACAGGATGCAAATTTCTCTTTGAAAAATGCAAGCCTTTACTTTCCTAACTGCTTGGTTCCTAACTTCCCTGAAAAGTTGCATATTGCGGGGGCTATTAGATGCTAATGCAGTACCTCACAGGATGTTTTTGTGCTGGTCAAGGGCAGTCAAATCTAGAGTGAACCAAGGGCTATATCTGTTTCTGGTTATACATTTTTGAATTGGGCATGCTTATTTAAGATGGTGAGGTAAGCACTTTTAAAATAAAAAGAGTCATCCTCTACTGACGGAATGAGGTCAATATCCTTTCCAGGATACCCGGGCCAGGTCGATTAGAAAGGCCTGCTCGCTTAAGTGTTTGACAGTGATGAGGGGTGGTCGTTTGACCACAGACCCATTACAGACGCAGGCAATGAGGCAGTGATCCCTGAGATCCTAGATGAAGACAGCAGAGGTGTATTTGGAGGGCATGTTGGCTAGGATTATATCTATGAGGGTGCCCGTGTTTACGGATTTAGGGTTGTACCTGGTAGGTTCATTGATAATTTGTTTGAGATTGAGGGCATCAATCTTAGATTGTAGGATGGTCGGGGTGTTAAGCATGTCCCAGTTTAGGTCACCTAAAAGCACAAGCTTGGAAGATAGGTGGTGGGCAATCAGTTCCATACGGTTTCAATGGCACAGCTGGGGGCGGAAGGTGGTCTATAGCAACGGAGAGAGACTTGTTTCTGGAAAGGTGGATTTTTAAAAGTACAACTGTTTGGGCACAGACCTGGATAGTAAGACAGAACGCTGCAGGCTATCTCTGCAGTAGATTGCAACTCCGCCCCCTCTTTGGCAGTTCTATCTTGTCTGTAAATGTTATAGGTAGGGATGGAAATTTCAGGGTTTTTGGTTGCCATCTTAAGCCAGGATTCAGACACGGCTATTACATCTGGGTTGGCAGAGTATGCTAGAGCAGTGAATAAAACAAACTTAGTGAGGATGCTTCTAATTAACATGCATGAACATGCATGAAACCAAGGCTTTTACGGTTACAGAAGTCAACAAATGAGAGCTCCTGGGGAATGGGAGTGGAGCTAGGCACTGCAGGGCCTGGATTAACCTCTACATCACCAGAGGAACAGAGGAGGAGTAGGATAAAGGTACAGCTAAAGGCTAAAGGCTATAAGAACTGGTTGTCTAGTACGTTCGTAACAGAGAGTAAAAAGAGTAGGTTTCTGGGTGCTGTAGAATAGATTGAAGGCATACTGTACAGACAAAGGTATGGTAGGATGTGAATACAGTGGAGGTAAACCTAGGCATTGAGTGACGATGAGAGAGGTATTGTCTCTTGAGACATCATTTAAACTAGGTGAGGTCACTGCATGTGTGGGAGGTGGAACAAAAGGGTTAGCTAAGGCATATTGAGCAGGGCTGGAGGCTCTACAGTGAAATAAGACAATAATCACTAACCAAAACAGCAATGGACAATGCATATTGACATTAGAGACAGGCATACGTAGCCGAGTGATCATAGGGTCCAGTAGGTAGACACGGCGATTCAGACAGCTAGCAGGCCGGGGTTAGCAGGCTAGCATAAGGGCCTTAGAGGGACATCGCGATGGAATAAGTCTGTTGTAGCCCCCTTGTGCAGTTACGTCAGCAGACCAGTAATGATGGATCAGCAGCGTTCCGTGTAGTAAAAGGGTCCAGGCCAATTGGCAAAATAGATATAGTATTCCAAGAAATTGACTGATGGTCCTCTTCTGCTAACAGTCCGATATGCTCTAGACAGCTATCCGTCTGCGGCTAGCAGGCTAGCAGATGAGCATTCAGGGGGCGTCGGGACGTAGGGGCATGTTGAAAAAAAAAACCTTGGGCGGATTACATCGGTAGTCCAGTCGTGATGAATCAGCGGGGCTCCGTATCGGCAGTAGAAGGGGTCCAGGCCAATTGGCAAAATAGGTATTGTAGCCCAAGGAGTGGCTGATGGACCTCTTCAGCTTGCCGAGAGATGGACCTAGCATAGACTAGCACCAGGCTAATTGGTGCTTGCTTTGGGACGGAGACGTTATCCAGGAGTTGCCTCTCGGATAGCAGCTAGCTAGCTGGAATGATCCAGGTGAAAAGGTTCAGAGCTTGCGGTAAGGAATCCGGAGATGTGGAGAAAAAGAAGTCCAATATGCTCTGGGTTGGATCGCGCAGAGCAGACTGGCAGGAGTTATCTGGGCTAAATATTAGCTGATGACCGCTAGCAGTGGCTAGCTGACTTCTAGCTAGTAGCAAGTTAGCTGGCTAGCTTCTATATATATATAAATATATATGCCATTTAGCAGACGCTTTTATCCAAAGCGACTTACAGTGTGCATACATTCTACGTGTGGGTGGTCCCGGGGATCGAACCCACTACCCTGGCGTTACAAGCGCCATGCTCTACCAACTGTTGGAGGTTCCGGTTCTAAAGTAAAGAAAATAGCAGATCCATACCACATTGGGTGAGACGGGTTACAGGAGAGTATGTTGAAGTTGAGTCTAAGACAAATATAAAATATTTATGCTAATTAAAAATAAAAATACATTTAAAAAAATATATATATAAAAATATATATACACGGGACACAACAAGACGAAGACAAAGACGCCTGACTGCTACACCATCTTGGATTCAGTAGTGCAGGCGACTACTGACTGAATAATCTACAAAGAACCTTGCATGATAAATAACTACTCATTATTATTTGTAGATCAGTCAGTCACAACTTACACATGATACATTGCGGTTTTGATAATCTTGTACATAGGCCGTCTATGTCTCTGAGATAAGTGCTCATGTTGACCCACTTTCTCGCTAGACACAGACAGTACAATCAAACCACTCCAGACAGACAGGCTTGTTA
The DNA here is from genome assembly GCF_021184085.1 of Oncorhynchus gorbuscha. Taxonomy (NCBI): domain Eukaryota; kingdom Metazoa; phylum Chordata; class Actinopteri; order Salmoniformes; family Salmonidae; genus Oncorhynchus; species Oncorhynchus gorbuscha. Next base: position 77,452,151 of record NC_060182.1, on the reverse strand, counting down.
GTTTGGGGATGCAATTCCTTGCAGGGAGAGTCTCAGAGATGGAAGTACCTTAGCACACAATACGAGGTATGGAAAACATGGGTTTTCCCCACATTGATATTTAATATGTATCCTCACACAATAGTTAGTCTCAATACTGAACTTGAAAGAAATGTGAAATAGTGTTGCTAGTGAACATAGTGTGCAGCATTTGGCTGAGAGGAATATCAGTCTCACCGTTTTGAAATAACATAGGCAAATCTACAAAACTGGATAGTGTACACTGACAATGTGAACAGGCTGACATCTTTTTTTGTATTGTTATTCATATTATTCATATTTTTATTTTGGTATTTTATTGGCTGACATGTATTACCATATTTCCCTTTGGCATGAGAATATTTAACAGTTTAGCTTCCGTCCCTCTCCTCGCCCCTACCTGGGCTCAAAACAGCCACCCTCGAAGCATCGTAACCCATCGTGCCACAAAAGCCGCGGCCCTTGCAGGGCAAGGGGAACAACTACTTCAATGTCTCTAACTAGCTAGCCATTTCACATCAGTTACACTCACACCCCCTTTGACCTCCTCCTTTTCTGCAGCAACCGTTAATCCGGGTCAACAGCATCAATGTAACAGTATAGCTTCCGTTCCTCTCCTCGCCCCTACCTGGGCTCAAACCAGGGACTCTCTGCACACATCAACAACTGAACACTGATTGAAACACTATTAGCGCGCACCCCGCTAACTAGCTAGCCATTTCACATCGGTTACACATACATATAACCTGAAGAACTCCCAAGATTAGAATTCAGGAGCACAATCCTCCCTCACTTTTACTGGTCATCATAACCGTCAATCCATTCTATTTTGTTTCAAAGATCTGCTATTACCTTCTCTCTCACTAGAGGTCAGCAAATCTCACATTTTGTTGAGCATGTACAGCAGGTTTTTGACTAGTTTTCAGTGAAAAGGAATAGGATGGGTGAATATCACAGGAGGTTGGTGGCATCTTAATTGGGGAGGACGTGCTTGTGGTAATAGCTGGAGCGGAATAAGTGGAGTGGTATGAAATACATCAAACATATAGTTTCCATGTGTTTGATTGCATTCTATTTGCTCTGTTCCGTCCATTATGATCAAATTAAATCAAATTGTATTGGTCACTGTATTTCTGTGCATTCAAATTGCCATCGGTAAAATGCAATCAAATCAAATCTAATTGCATTGATGTTGTTGCAGATGTTGTAGCAGCAAAATGTGTGTGCTTAAAATTCTGACAGTGCAGCAAAATCTAACAAGTAATCTAACAATTCCACAACAACTACCTAATACACACACATCTAAGTAGGGATGCAATAAGAATATATACATATAAATATATTGATGAGCAATGACCGAGCGGCATAGGCAAGATGCAATAGATGGTATATACATATGGGATGAGTAATGCAAGATATGAAAACATTATTAGAGTGGCATTATTAAAGTGAGTCGTGATCCATTTATTAAAGTGGCCAATGATATCAAGTCTGTATGTCGGCAGCAGGCTTTCTGTGTTAGACATGACTGTTTAACAGTCTGATGGCCTTGAGATAGAAGCTATTTTTCAGTCTCTCGGTCCCAGCTTTGATGCACCTGTACTGACCTCCCCTTCTAGATGTTAATGGGGTGAACAGGCAGTGGCTCGGTTGGTTGTTGTACTTGAGGATCTTTTTGGCCTTCCTGTGACATCGGGTGCTGTAGGTGTCCTGCAGGGCAGGTAATTTGCCCCCGGTGATACGTTGTGCAGACCACACCACCCTCTGGAGAGCCCTGCTGTTGATGAGCCGTCCTCCCCTCAGCATCCTCCACTGGTGAATATACAGTAACAATGATTCATTTGTTACACTCTTACCCTAATTTGTTATGGCTTGGTTGGGTACGCTTGATCTCACATATGTTTAAAAAATACATATATATATTTAACCTTTATTTATCTGTGATGTGGTATGTTTGCAAACTACAAAACCTGAAAGTTAAAGCTGCTTAAAAACGGACAAAATAAAATATTCAATGATATCAATAATTCAGTAGTGTTTTATATGATGTTGAAAACACTAAGATAGATGAATGACTCATCCTTGTGTTTGTGTGTGTGTTTGATTTACAGCCATGAAGAGACAACCTATACAGCACACAGGGTGAAAGGTCACAAAATGCCCATTGTGAACACACTCATTACAGTACACTGATACCATTTTGAAGTTTGAATTTGATTCTAAATCTCACATGAATTAGGACGAATTTAGAAGTTATGTGGATAAATTAAGTCAATCAAAACAATCACATCCATTCCCAAAAGCAAGCGGCCATCAGCAGAGGGCAGTGTGCAACACAAAACAGCATGCTAACCAGATCATCATACTCTAAAGTATTATCCATCCGTGTGTTTAGTTGGACCGTTCTGCTCATCCTCCCTTTGAAAACAGACTTGTCTGTGGGGCTGTGAAATCATTCTGGCGGCTCAAAGAGAGACATCCCCGCTGTTCCTTGGCACTCATCCTCCTCTCGCAATGTCTGTTCTGTTAGTGTCTCCAACTCCATCCCACATAGCCCCCTAAACGGGTGGCTACAGTCCAAACAGAATGCTTCTCGCCTACAGGGCCTGACAGCTGTACGTATTGTATCGCCCTACCGTGACAGAATCCGACTGTGTGGACAGCAACCCCATTATGACATGGGCCTCAGCCAAATGCCCAGACGGAGTCACTGTGGCAACATCTTAAAGACGTTCATTGAGACTTGTGGTCCACTCTGAGCTTTGTGACTGATGTTGCTCACTGACCGAGCGTGACTTCTGCTCTCTCCAATAACAGTGAACTGTTGACCAGTGGTCCTACGAGCTGAGGGGAATGACCTTTACTCTCTCACACAAACCCTGGGTGACCCAAAATGACTACACAGAATGATTTCATGGTTTTGTGCAGTTTAACAAAAATTATGTTCCTATTATTTCGATATTCTTAGAAATGGATACTTCGTATGAGATTATGTTCTCACTGTACACACAGATAAGACTTCTTATAAACAAGACACTGGGCATGCTAAAGTAGACCTTGTTAATGGCTAGACCTGTTTTAACAACAGCACTGCCCTACAATTATGCTTCAGACAGCCGTTGTGTCTGTGTCCATAACATGCTTCACTGAGTGAAATAAAAGGTTTTACTGTCTGTCTACTATATGTTCAGCGGCTCAAAGGCTAAGATGCTATCTCAGCACTCAGTAACATAGTGGCAGATTTATTACGTTAATTGGAGTGTTTCAGCCTTTGAGGAACACAGTGTCTGCAACTTTTTCACACTACCTCAGGTCTACTACTCCAAATGATTTGGTCAAAGTCGCATCATCCTCTCTTTTTCCAGTGTAAAACGCTAATTGAACGGTAAACTTAAAACCTGCAGGCCTGTGCATGAGGTTAACCACCACTGATTTGTCTTGGAATAAATTCAAGCTTGCTCTTGCTGAATGTAAAATACAGTATCTTAACAATTAAGCCCTTATTTCCCCTGACCAGAATGATGAGGCTCTCCATGCATGTATAAAACCAAAACTGCATTTGCCAAACAACATGTTCCTGGGTCAGAAATGCAGTTGCCTCATTTATTAATGAGTTTTGTCCCGGTTTGATGTGTGTTTGTTTTGTGGGCACAACTTCAGGGACATGCAACAGTGACAGATAGAGTCAGAGCAGTATCAAGGCACAGTCTGAGACAGCACAGCACAGATGTCACTCCTCCTCATTAAAAAAACAAGTTGCTGAGATCTGTCCTTTTCATTTCTGGCTTCAATCTTTTCCAAAACAGTTCAAAAAGATTGTTTGTTTTCTGCTTACCAATGAATATAAGGTAAACAATATATTTGACAGGTAAATTGCCGGTAAATCAATTAAAGGGGCGGCAGGGTAGCCTAGTGGTTAGAGCGTTGGACTAGTAACCGAAAGGTTGCAAGTTTCAAACTCCCGAGCTGACAAGGTACAAATCTGTCATTCTGCCCCTGAACAGGCAGTTAACCCACTGTTCCTAGGCCGCCATTGAAAATAAGAATTTGTTCTTAACTGACTTGCCTAGTTAAATAAAGGTTAAAAAAATTACAAAATTTAAAAAAACTAAACTATATCTTAACCGCCATTGATAAAAGACAGTACAATCACCATATTCTTATTGGCAGACTCTCAAATGACTGCCTCGCCTGGTTCACCAACTACTTCTCAGACAGAGTTCAGTGTGTCAAATCAGAGGGCCTGTTGTCCGGACATCTGGCAGTCTCTATCGGGGTACCGCAGGGTTTAATTCTCGGGCCGACTCTTTTCTCTGTACAGTGGGGAGAACAAGTATCTGATACACTGCCGATTTTGCAGGTTTTCCTACTTACAAAGCATGTTGAGGTCTATCATTTTTATCATAGGTACACTTCAACTGTGAGAGACGGAATCTAAAACAAAAATCCAGAAAATAACATTGTATGATTTCTAAGTAATTAATTTGCATTTTATTGCATGACATAAGTATTTGATCACCTACCAACCAGTAAGAATTCCGGCTCTAACAGACCTGTTAGTGGTTTCCACTAATTTCCTGTATTAACTGCACCTGTTTGAACTTGTTACCTGTATAAAAGACACCTGTCCACACACTCAATCAAACAGACTCCAACCTCTCCACAATGACCAAGACCAGAGAGCTGTGTAAGGACATCAGGGATACAATTGTAGTCCTGCACAAGGCTGGGATGGGCTACAGGACAATAGGCAAGCAGCTCGGTGAGAAGGCAACAACTGTTGGCACAATTATTAGAAAATGGAAGAAGTTCAAGATGACGGTCAATCACCCTCGGTCTGGGGCTCCATGCAAGATCTCACCTTGTGGGGCATCAATGATCATGAGGAAGGTGAGGGATCAGCCCAGAACTACACGGTAAACTACCTGGTAAATGACCTGAAGAGAGCTGGGACCACAGTCTCAAAGGAAACCATTAGTAACACACTACGCCGTTATGGATTAAAATCCTGCAGCGCACGCAAGGTCTCCTGCTCAAGCCAGCGCATGTCCAGGCCCGTCTGAAGTTTGCCAATGACCATCTGGATGATCCAGAGGCGGAATGGGAGAAGGTCATGTGGTCTGATGAGACAAAAATAGAGCTTTTTGGTCTAAACTCCACTCTCCGTGTTTGGAGGAAGAAGAAGGATGAGTACAACCCCAAGAACACCATCCCAACCGTGAAGCATGAAGGTGGAAACATCATTTTTGGGGGATGCTTTTCTGCAAAGGGGACAGGACAACTGCACCATATTGAGGGGAGGATGGATGAGGCCATGTATCGTGAGAACTTAGCAAACAACCTCCTTCCCCCAGTAAGAGCATTGAAGATGGGTCGGCGCTGGGTCTTCCAGCATGACAACGACCCGAAACACAAGGCCAGGGCAACTAAGGCGAGGCCTAGCTAGTCTCCAGACCTGAACCCAATAGAAAATCTTTGGAGGGAGCTGAAAGTCCGTATTGGCCAGCGACAGCCCCGAAAGCTGAAGGGTATCTAGAGAAGGTCTGTATGGAGGAGTGGGCCAAAGTCCCTGCTGCAGTGTGTGCAAACCTGGTCATGAACTACAGGAAACATATGATCTCTGTAATTGCAAATAAAGGTTTCTGTACCAAATATTATGTTCTGCTTTCCTGATGTATCAACTACTTATGTCATGCAATAAAATGTAAATGAATTACTTAAAAATCATACAATGTGATTTTATGGATTTTTGTTTTAGATTCCATCTCGCACACTTGAAGTGTACCTATGATAAAAATTACAGACCTCTACATGCTTTGGAAGTAGGAAAACCTGCAAAATTGGCAGGGTATCAAAAACTTGTTCTCCCCACTGTATATATCAATTATGTTGCTCTTGCTGTGGGTGATTCCCTGATCCACCTCTATGCAGACAACACCATTCTGTATTCATCTGGCCCTTCTATGGACACTGTGCTATCTAACCTCCAAACAAGCTTCAATGCCATACAACACTCCTTCCGTGGCCTCCAACTGCTCTTAAACACTAGTAAAACCAAATGTATGCTTTTCAACCGTTCGCTGCCCGCACCCGCCCACCCAACCATTACTCTGGACGGTTCTGACTTAGAATATGTGGACAACTACAAATAGCTCGGTGTCTGGCTCTCCTTCCATTCTAATCTTAAACAACTCCAATCCAAAATTAAATCTAGAATCGGCTTCCTTTTTCGCAACAAAGCCTCCTTCACTCACACTGCTAAACATACCCTTGTAAAACTGCCTATCCTTCCGATCCTTGACTTCGGCGATGTCATTCACAAAATAGCTTCCAATACTCTACTCAGCAAACTGGATGCAGTCTATCACAGTGCCAGCCGTTTGGTCACCAAAGCCCCTTATACGACCCACCACTGCGACCTGTATGCTCTCGTTGGCTGGCCCTCGCTACATATTCATCAGCAGACCCACTGGCTCCAGGTCATCTATAAGTCTATGCTAGGTAAAGCTCCGCCTTATCTCAGCTCACTGGTCACAATAACAGCACCCACCCGTAGAACGCGCTCCAGCAGGTATATCTCACTGGTCATCCCCAAAGCCAACACCTCCTTTGGCCGCCTTTCCTTTCAGTTCTCTGCTGCCAATGAATGGAACGAATTGCAAAAATCGCTGAAGCTGGAGACTTGTATTTCCCTCACTAACTTTAAACATCGGCCTTCTGAGCAGCTAACTGATCCTGCAGATGTACATAGCCCACCTGTAAATAGCCCACCCAATCTACCTACCTCAACCCCATATTGTTTTTATTTAATTTTCTGCTGTTTTGCACACCAGTATTTCTACTTGCATATAATCATCTGCTCATCTATCACTCCAGTATTCCATTTTCTAATTTGTAATTACTCCGCTACTATTTATTGCCTTACCTCCTCACACCATTTGCACACACTGTATATTTGTTTATTCCATGTGCAACTCTGTGTTGTTGCTTGTGTCGCACTGCTTTGCTTTATCTTGGCCAGGTCGCAGTTGTAAATGAGAACTTATTCTCAACTAGCCTACCTGGTTAAATAAAGGTGAAATAAAATATATATAAATAAATAAATACTGGTTTAATGATTAATATTATGACCAAGGCGCAGCGCGCATAGAGTTCCACATGTTTATTGGATGAAACACAGAAAACAATAAAGCGCAAAACGAAACTAATGTAGTGGTCGAAGGCAACTAGACAGAGACAAGATCCCACAAAAACCCAGTGGGAAAAGGCTGACTAAACATATCCCCAATCAGAGACAATGATAGACAGCTGCCTCTGATAGGGAACCATACCAGGCCAACATAGAAATGAAAAACTAGACTACCCACCCTAATCACACCCTGACCTAACCAAAATAGAGAATAAAAAGGATCTCTAAGGTAAGGGTGTGACACCCACAAACTGTTAGGGCCTACATGAAGCTGTCCCAACAGTAGAGCTTTCTTTTCAGCACCATTGAGAGAATCCTTACCACTGCTACACATGGCTATCAGCGGAGCCTTGTCTGGCAGCAAAACAGTTAATTCAGCCTCAATTACTGCCTTAAAAACATAGCTGATATGGCTGACTTGCTTAAACTGGTGTGGTTTCTACTGACAATTAAGATGTACAAACTAAGGCATAAGAGGCATAAGAGAACGATGAACAGATAAGAGGCAATCTGTAATTTCGTTTAAGATACATGAGCGAACTAAGACGGACATAGTAAATATGATTATTTGTTCAGCACTTTTGAAATTTACAGCAACAAAATTCAGAACATGGGGCGTTCTTACAGTATTCTCCCTGTACACCAAGTCAGAGCCATAGGATAAATAAAGGGGGACTATAATAAGCAGACAATTAAAGCTCTTACAATATTCGATGATGACATTTGTCAGAAACAGACTATAGGCTACATGTGCACCACCAAGTCAGAACAGTAGCCTAAATTATGAGGGGGAAAGGGACTAAGTTTTTAGAGTGAGGCACATGGGCTACTAACAGCTTACTACACGACATACACTTAGTATTACTTTCTTAGCTACGGTATACATATCTCCCTGGCATATTACATAATTTATGCAGTAGCATACAAGACATTTTTGGACTCAACTTGTTGTGCTGTGCTCACTTGAACAGGAAGGTGGCACGGCTGTCCTACTTGTGGGCAAATTTTGTCATGAAACTTTGTCATCAAAGTCTGGCATTCTCTGGATTTATGTTGCTTTCAAGACAACTGGGAACTCTGAAAAAAACAAGGTTGAATCATGACATCTGTGATCTTCAGGTCAGAGTTGTAGAAAGATGCCAGAAGTTTTTTTTCCCCGTCTTAAACTTCCGGTTGAAGAAGTCATGCTGGATTGACAGCATTGGATGACCTTTCTTGAAGGTTTTGAAAAGTCACTCAGTTCCCCCAGTGGACAACAAACTGGAACTAGTTCCTTTTTTTTCCAAGTTCCTAATTGTCTTAAACTTCTGGATTACTGCAACTCGCTGTTGGCTGGGCTTCCGGTTGCCCATCTTTTTTAATGCAGCAGAAGTCATGCTGGATTGACAGCATTGGCAATGTATTCAACCTTTTCTGGCCCATGGTGTTGCATGTGCTTGAAGGTTTTTATGACTTCACTTGAAGAAACTTTAAAAGTTCTTGAAATTTTACTTATTGACTAACCTTGCCGTCTTAAAGTAATGATGGACTGTCATTTATCTTTGCTTATTTGAGCTGCTCTTGCCATAATATGGACTTGGTCTTTTACTAATTAGGGCTATCTTCTGTATACCACCCCTGCCTTGACACATCACAACTGATTCGCTCTGGCTACTTTTCAATATACAGAAACAATAAAGTAAAACCCTGAGTACCAGTCAAAAGTTTGGATACACCTACTCATTCAGGGGTTTTTCTTTATTTTTACTATTTTCTACATTGTAGAATAATAGTGAAGACATCAAAACTATGAAGTAACACATATGGAATCATGTAGTAACTTCCACGTGCGCTCCGTCTCCAGCCTCTAGGTCATCAGGCTGTTCATTATGGTGCATATGGTGCATATTGACACTCACCTGGACTCCATCACCTCCTTGATTACCTGCCTGGGTTTCCTCCCCAGTCGTCATTGTTGCTGTTTCATGTAGATGTGCTGTTCGTGTTTCTTGGTTTGTTCATTTATTTATTAAACGTATTCACTCCCTGAACTTGCTTTCCGACTCTCAGCGTACATCGTTACAGAATCACAACATTTATTTATTAAACGTATTCACTCCCTGAACTTGCTTTCCGACTCTCAGCGTACATCGTTACAGAATCACAACTCAACAAAGGGACGCATCAGGGAGTGTTTAAAAAGAAAGGGGGGAAAGTATTTTTTTTTTTTTTTGTGTTGGAGGTGATGTCGGATCTGGGCGTCCGAACCGAGCTACCTGGGAGGCCTCAGACGGTTTGTCGGGTTCCCCTGCCTCAGCTGGCCCGACGGGTTTCCATATCTCAGCGGGATCGATAGGCTCCCATGCCCCAGCTGGCTCAATAGGCTTCCATGTCTCAGCTGGTGAACAGGTTCCCGTGCCTCAACCAAGGCAACCGAGGAGGTCTCAGCCGGCTCATCAGGCTCTCATGCCTCAGCCGGTTTGTCAGGTTTCTGTGCCTCAGCAGATCATCCCGTTGGTAGGCTTCCTGTGGCTGGAGCAGAACGTGCCGGGGAGGGGGTACTGTCACGTATGCTCTCTTTCCGGCGATCTAGGTCATCATGCTCCCGCGCCTCAGCCGAATTGACAGGTTCCCCCGCCTTAGCAGAGGTGATCGGTCCACTCCTGATACCTAAATAGGTAAAGACCTTATAGAGTTTCATTTGTGAGATGGTAACTCTCTAAATAACTTATTCTGTTGTGCCCCAAATCCTAATTAGTAAATTGTTACATGATTAATTTGGGTAACAATTAAACATAGTTAGTGGATTAAATAAATAACAGTCATCAGATTAATGAAAATAAAGCCACAACAGAGGCGACTGCGTGAATCAGGCCTTCATGGTCGAATTGCTGCAAAGAAACCACTACTAAAGGACACCAATAAGAAGAAGAGACTTGCTTTGGCCAAGAAACACTAGCAATGGACATTAGACCGGTGGAAATCCTTTGGTCTGATGAGTCCAAATTTGATATTTTTGGTTCCAAATGCTGTGTCTTTGTGAGACACAGTGTTGGTGAACGGATGATCTCCACATTTGTGGTTCCCATGGTGAAGCATGGAGGAGGAGGTGTCATGGGTGCTTTGCTGGTGACACTTTGATTTAAAAAAATTCAAGGCACACTTAACCAGCATGGCTACCACAGCATTCTGCAGCGATACGCCATCCCATCTGGTTTGCGCTTAGTGGACTATCATTACGTTTGCAACAGGACAATGATCTAAAACATACCTCAAGGCTGTGTAAGGGCTATTTGATCAAGAAAGAGAGTGATGGAGTGCTGCATCAGATGACCTGACCTCCACAACCACCCGACCTCAACCCAATTGAGATTGTTTGGGATGAGTTGGACCGCAGAGTGAAGGAAAAGCAGCCAACAAGTGCTCAGCATATTTGGGAACTCCTTCAAGACTGTTGGAAAAGCATTCCAGCTGACTATCTCATGAAGCTGGTTGAGAGAATGCCAAGAGTGGGCAAAGCTGTCATCAAGGCAAAGGGTGGCTACTTTGAAGAATCTAAAACATAAAATATACATTGATTTGTTGAACACTTTTTTGGTTACGACATAATTCCATATCTGTTATTTCATTTGAGGGAGAGAGTACACGCTGATGCTGTCCATAGTGTAATATTTGTTGTTGAAGTATGGATCCTGAATTTGTATATGCCCGCACTGTTATGTAGTGTTTACAATTTGGCAAAGGCAAATGTGTATACTATGCAAAATTCCTTGAGTATTTTGGAAAGAATAACTCAAATGTGTTAACATTTTGTCCCCTTTTCACTATTGGAAGAATCCATTTTTGAAGCAGCTCTAAAATTTGGATTGAACTTTTAGTGAATATAAGATGGCAATAGAATTTGATAAATATAACTGTTGTGCATACTGTATCTTGTTGTTGTGATGTTTATTTGTTGAATACATTATCCAACCTAACCTTTAAAGCCCCTATGCAGTCTTTGTAAAAAAAAACGTCTCCACTGTATGTTTAATAAATCACTGCGTGTGTCTTTTTTAGGAAAATAACCAAATATATATTTTATCATTTATTTCCCTGAGCCTCTGTTGGTCCTTGAAATTCTCAATCTTGTTGTGTGGGTGTTATGAAGACAACTCTGAAAATATTTACATACACAGCCTTGACTGTCTGATAAGGTGGTCTAGAGCCCATAACCTTACCGACCCAGATCAACAGTCATTGGTCTATTATAATCAGATCACATTGTGACATCATGATGTGGATCAACAGCTTTTACACAAAACATTTTTTTTCACAATATCAGAGTGTTATTTCGACCTCATAGTGTGGAAAGAAACAACATAATCATGTTTCAGCTACACTGCCCCTTTAAACGTCCATAGTAAAACATTTAAAAAATGCTCAGCACTCAGGACAATGAGTTTGACTGAACCTGAATCATCTCTCTTTGGTACGTTGCAGTCTTCCACCCATTGTTCAGGAAGCATCTCCCTGCGTCAAAGGGAGACGAACTGCGGCTGTTGGCTGCTGTATCCAGGTGAAACCATAGCTGAAAGAAGGCTCCTGGGCTTGGTTGAATTTAAGCAGCTGTGCATCTTCGAACAACATTGTTTACTTGGTTTGCTGCCAAATACAATATATTCAAAAAATATGTTAAACTGTTTTTCTTTGCTTTCTTTTTTCCAGAATAGGATTATCCCAGTCAGTTTGGAATTCCAGTGTATTCCCAATAGAGGGAGAAATTATTTTGGCACATATATGACATAAATGATTCATACAACGAGTAGACAAAATAAAAAAGAAACGTGTTTTGGTCTCTTTGTTCACTGTGCTTTGTGTTCTTTTCTTTTTTTTCTGTCTTTCAGTTTGATTTGGAATTTGACAGAGAAGTCTGTCTCGTTGTGTGAAACGCTGTCCGCTCTAAATTTAATTTTCTCTCGCACTTGAAATAAGCGTATTTATCTCTGTCTGACTGTCAGTTATTTCTTCAGAGCTCTCTGTTGAGAGTGATTGTGAGTGCCTTTCACTTTCAGTTGTAAATCATTTCCCAAACATCACTAAACGATCTCTCAACTTCAAACAATGTCAGAAACTCCAGACATTCTTTACAAAGTTGCGTTTAAAAAAAAGACATACAGTACCACTTATGAAAGATTCCAAATGTAAGTCTGAGTGAATATATTTTTATACCTTAGGCCAAGATCCTCAAAGATAATCAAAGGGAACACTGTGTGTCATGTCATATTTTGTTAAGGTTTTATTTAATTATGTTTAACAAAATGACACGCAAAAAACTCTTGCATCTTAGACATGAAAAAAAAGGAAGATAAGATCTGAGAATGTTTGGGAATTTTCCAGTATTGAAAGTATTTCTTCCAATATTACCCATTAAACAATGTGTAATGGTGTCACGTTCTGACCTTTATTTCCTTTGTTTTGTCTTTATTTAGTATGGTCAGGGCGTGAGTTGGGGTGGGCAGTCTGTTTGTTTTTCTATGTGTGGTTTCTGTTTCGGCCTAGTATGGTTCTCAATCAGAGGCAGGTGCCGTTAGTTGTCTCTGATTGAGAATCATACTTAGGTAGCCTGGGTTTCGCTTTTGGTTTGTGGGTGTTTGTTTCCGTGTCAGTGTTTGTCGCCACACGGTACTGTTTCGGTTTCTTCACATTTCTTTTGGTATTTTTGTATTCAGTGTTTAGTGCTTTCTTTGATTAAAGTCATGGACACTTACCACGCTGCATTTGGTCCGATCCCTACTCCTCTTCAGACGAAGAGGAGATCTGCCGTTACAAATGGGCTTTGCGGGACAGTTTCCCAGACGCAGATTAAGACTCATCCTGGACTAACAGGCACTTTACTGCGTACATTGAGCAGCTTCATTAAATAGTACCCACAAAACACCAGTCTCAATGTCAACAATGAAGAGGCGACTCCGGGATGCTGGCCTGTACAGGCAGAGTTCCTCTCTCCAGTGTCTGTGTTCTTTTGCCCGTCTTAATCTTTTCTTTTTATTGGCCAGCCTGAGATATGGCTTTTTCTTTGAAACTCTGCCTAGAAGGCCAGCATCCCGGAGTCACCTCTTCACTGTTGACGTTGGGACTGGTGTTTTGCGGGTACTATTTCATGAAGCTGCCAGTTGGGGACTTGTGAGGCGTCTGTTTCTCAAAATAGACACTGTAATGTACATGTGCTTTTGCTCAGTTGTTCACTGGGGCCTCGCACTCCTCTTTCTATTCTGATTAGAGACAGTTTGCGCTGTCTGTTAAGGGAGTAGTACACAGCGTTGTACGAGATCTTCAGTGTCTTGGCAATTTCTCACATGGAATAGCCATCATTTCTCACAACAAGAATAGAATGACGAGTTTCAGAAGAAATAACATTAAATGTTTACACCGTATTCTGATCAATTTGATATTATTTTAATGTACAAAAAAGTTGCCTTTCTTTCAAAAATAAGGACATTTCCCCAAACTGACCCCACACTTTTGAATGGTGGTGTACATTCTCAACACTGTCCATGTACAGTACTTACTCCACTACTGTTCCCATTCAAGTCTCTGCTAATTCTGGTGTAAATGGAATAGGAACACGCCACCTTTGGGACTAATTTTGAACCTTTTCTAATGGCTCCTAATGAAAATCAAGAGTAGATATAAAGATGATGGAGGGTCTCATAATACATTGAGCAAGGATTATCTGTAATTAGTTACCAGCGTTCTAGAGATGTAGATAGCCATCAGGGCAGGTTAAATAGCCATGAAGCACTTTCATAGACTTTCCTATGTGTGGTATGTCTTGCCGATAGATCCCCTTGTATGTTGTCCTCTTCTGCTTTGAGATCTGAATGATGGGGTTGAGATACTGAACTTGAATTTAGGCACTTTCTTAAATTCACAAGAGGTTGTAGGCTGCAGCATACACACTTTACACACATTTGCCCATACATTCGTACATACTGTGAATAGTCATGTCTAAATTGTGCTTTTAAATTCACTGTACATATAATCTCAAGGCAGCACAATGAATATGCAGGCGTTTGCCTTCGATTACTTGACACAGTCCTGAAGGTGGGGACAACATAAAATGTAGTCTATTCAATCGAAGCGCAGAAGCTCAGTAAAAGCTTTATACATTTAAATAAAGTGATTGATTACACTGTAATAATATTATTTCCCATATCACCATTTTAAATGCAAATTTTGACACTCTATCATGTCTTGTAAAGATTGCCTGTTTGTGATCATATTTGATGCTATGTCCTACTTCAGCAAATACCTACCTACCTCCAGAAAGCTAAACTTAACATTTCATTCACTTCCTTTCTTGATATTCATGAAAAAATGCATCTCAACAACACTAACAAGAACTCTTAGAAATTGAACATTTCCTCCTAATTTTTCTACTGCCAAAATAGAGATATTTCCAGAAATGGTTGTCTCCCTTTCTATCACTGTACTTACAGTAAACAAATTATGTAAAGTAACATGGTTCAAAATATTTTTTCCTGAAAATAGAAATCAGAACACGACAATAAATAGCATAAACTTGACTTACACATTGCTACTGCCTACCCACTAAAAACACTCAGTTCAAAGTATTTTTCTGTAAAAACCTTTTTCTTTACAATATGATAGTACTCGTGTAAAAACAGTTTTGGCTAAATGATCCGTTTACTCATACTGTACATGCCTTTTCGGTCATTGCAATCTGAGATCCTTGGGACGTCCCTACCTTGTTTAAGTTGAAATGAAAATGGTTAAGTGTTAAGGTTAGTGTTAGGTAAGGGTTATGATTAAGGTAAGTGTAAGGGTAGGGATTAAGGTTAAGGTTAGGGTTTAAGGTACAAAGGATCCCGGATCGCACTAACCATGCCTTTTCTCCAGAATATTATCTATCCATTCTCTGGGTATGCTGTATCATCCCTTTTAATATCAAAATGTTTATCAGGCTTTTTCAAAAGACTGCTGCAGTGCTTTAAGATCCTTTTACACCCGATTGCAGTCTCTTTTTTCTCCTCGGCTTGGCACCAGTGAAAGAGTGCTGGATCGTGAGAGCGTGGCTCGTGCTAGCCTCATGCATATTTACAGGTTAAAAGGTCAAAGTAGCATCAGAGAGGAGGTATGATACTGACACCCCATAAGAACGGGCCAGTCTCCCATAGACATAGTTTCAGCGCCACTCTATGACGCTGCTGTATGTTACATTTAATGCAGTAATCACACAGCCTTAGATCCCTCTGATAGTTGAGAATGTCGATCGACGACACAGTGCCATCTTGGCACAGTCTCAACTCCCAGCCAAACAACATGGCTGCATTCAGTAGGCCCAATAGGCCTGTTCAATGCAAAATAGTTGATTTGTATCACAGTCACAGCGTGGTGTAGATGTAGACAAAGATGATGACTACCATGTTGAGAATGGTGCCGATGATCCCAAGCATGGCCAGAATGGACTCCTCTGTACCTTCCTTGTCTTGAATTCCTCTTTCTTCATCACAGATGGCAGTGTTTACCATTTTTCCAGGAAAGGTCTGCAGTTTCCCTTTCAGACCAGTCTGGAAAGAATAGAAACACAAAATAAATCAATGTATGAATCAACTGTTCTGCTTGTATATTGAGAAACAGTCGTAACAAACGATAAGGAATATAAACAAATAAATCAAACTGACTTTTGTAAAGGCAAGAGTTGAAAATAAATGAATAGCTTCATGGGCTTTACATTGTTCAACAGCTTCGAGATGATTTGTGTTTTGTATGATGCATGTACCATAGCTGATTGTCTGCTTCACAGTGTGAAGAGGTGGGTAAAAACATCATATAGAGCTACTCATATAGAGTTAGTAATGATCACTGCACCCTAGTCACTGTTTTATCAGGCATTTACTGAATTACCTGATTTTGATGTAGGAGATTGTGTCTTCCTTAATACTCAATACAGTTTGTCAATTTGAAATATTGGGAAAATAAAACATAATGTACTGTATGTTGAGTTGTCTCATTTTCATGACAAAATGTGCTAGGCAAGCTCTGATTGATAGACACAGACCTTGCAACAACAACCCCCTCTCTCTCTCACACAGACAGAAATGCAAGCATACACACACCTGCACATACACACACACACACAAACTGTAGGGATGTTGGGTCACACCAGTGGTGGAAAAAGTACCCACTTGTCATACTTGAGTAAAAGTAAAGATACCTTAATAGAAGTAATAGAAGTAAAAGTGAAAGTCACCCAGTAAAATACTACTTGAGTAAAAGTCTAAAAGTGTTTGGTTATAAATATACTTAAGTATCAAATGTAAATCTAATTGCTAAAATATACTTAAGTATCAAAAGTAAAACTATTAATAATTTCAAATTCCTTATATAAAGCAAACAAGATGCTATAATTGTATTTTATTTACAGATAGCCAGAGGCATTCTCCAATTTACAAACAAAGCATGTGTTTAGTGAGTCTTCCAGATCAGGGGCAGTAGGGATGACCAAGGATGTTCTCTTGAATTAGGAAATGTTTCTGTCCTGCTAAGCATTCAAAATGTAACGAGTACTTTTGGGTGTCAGGGAAAATGTATGGAGTAAAAAGTACATCTTTTTTTTAGAAATGTAGTGAAGTAAAAGTAAAAGTTGTCAAAAATATGAATAGTAAAAAATACAGATACCCCAAAAAATTTAAGTAGTACTCTCAAGTTATTTTACCTAAGTACTTTACACCACTGGGTCACACACACCACAGTTGCTTCTGAATGTTGCATTCCTTTTCTTCAAGCTTTTACAGAATAATCTTTATTTAAGTGCATGGAAAAGAGTTATCAAAAATATATTAATTTCCGTCCACTGAATAAAATATAGTAATCTGCTGTACATTTGTAGTCAAATACTATTCCACATGGTTGATTTTTCATTCATCTGCCGCATGTCCAGCTTTTATAAATTGATATTAACTGTAGGTATTAAAAAAATATCTTAATGTCAAGTATCTAGTTGTATTTTATTATTAGTACACTAGTACTTCAGATGAGGAAAATGTGTTACTCATTCATAGGTTATTTTTTCCAACTTTCTTAGATTTCTTAATGACATATTCTCATTCCAGTTGTTGTTTGACTCACTGAAGTAAGGGGATGAAGGGGAGCAAAGAAGCATAGCTCAGTGGATTGCCCAAGATGATTGACCTGACACACTAGTTGCCTCCCCAATAGTGGAAAACACTGTCAAGGAGCAGCTAAGAGACCATCTTGACACACTGGTCATCGTGCAAATGGCTCATGGGATGAAATCACTCTCCACGCTTGCACTTATAGCTCTATATAGCTTATGGTTTATGAGGGGTACATTAGCTGGGTCTGTGGTGCATGTTGTCGGCCCACAGGAGGAGCAGCCTGGGCAGGTTGGTATCTGAACATGACCCAGAGGACCAAAGCTAGCTCCTCTAATGGGTCAGTGGTTTTGATGTGTACACTTGTAACTGTAAAAGCATGAAAACTCATGTACATAAAAAATAGATAGACCACCTGCTTCAAGCCTTGGTTGGTGTGTCGTATAGTTTTGACCTGGAGATGGTGTCTTGAATGTGAAACTGGTGTTATATTGATAATAACTAATTCAAATGGAAAGATCAGTCCCATGGAGAACAGCTAGTGTAACGCATTGTAAGTTTGAACCCATTGTTTGGCCTACAGTATCATCCCTTTGTAACGACCGTTGGTGAAAGAAGGTGAGGACCAAGATGCAGCATGGTAGTGTTCATCATTATTTTAATAAACTGAGCACTAAGTACAACAAGCAACAAAAGAAACAACCGAAACAGCTCTGTCAGGTGTAAAACACACTAAACAGAAAATAACTACCCAGGCTGCCTAAGTATGGTTCTCAATCAGAGACAACGATTGACAGCTGCCTCTGATTGTGAACCATACCAGGCCAAAACCAGAAATACAAAACATAGAACAAAAACATAGAAAAAAGAACATAGAATGCCCAACCTAGTCACACCCTGGCCTAACCAAAACAGAGAATAAAAAGCCTCTCTATGGCCAGGGCGTGACACCCTTTCTTTGGCTCACATTATCAATAATTAAAACAACATCTAATTAATTGAAGGATATGTTAATGACAGGACAAATATATTTTCCTTTCAGTTCTCTGGGAGTTTTCCAGTGAGATTGTGTGAAAACACACCACAGTCTTAAAGACCGTCCACACCAAGGGCAATAACTATAACTGTTCAAGTGAACTCACTGAACAATAACTACAAAACGATTGGAGAGTGTTTTTTTCCCTGTCCCTCCAACGATTAAACACTGACAACCAATCAAAAATGTGTTATTTTGAAGCGTTCTTGTTTCTTAGTGTGCGAGGCTGACCATTCGGCAATCTCATAAACATTCTATCATTAATGAGCTCGAGGAGATCAAAGGATTTTGTCCTGATTGGATAACCCTCACATCTATCATCCAATCACAAAGTTTATACAAATTAGACTGTTAGGAAAACATTTGAGTTAATTCATGAATTAGATTGGAAGCATTCTAACATTGGGCATTCTGATGTAATACATTTGAATGTAAATATAAACAATGGACGTGGGGAGAACAGAGGATTCCCTTTAATTCCATTGTTACCACCGGCCAATGTGATCACATCACATCAGAGAAGCCCTTGCCATTCAAACTTCTCTGCCAGTTCATTGTGAACACCCTTGCCAAAAATCAGGCTTCTGGCAAACAGTATTGGTAAATCTTTGGCCAAGTCCATATGGAGCATTGTTTTCCAGAGAATGCATAGAGCCCCAAGCTGATTTTCCCATTGATATAATTTAACACATTTAACACTTGCCGGTAGAAATGTGTTCAACATCCACTGAAGTAGCTAGCAAGTTTATTAGCTACAGTAGTTGTTGTGGTAAGCAAACAAACAGACTAGCTAGTTTAGCTAACCAAATCATCTGTCCAAGCTTGTTATTATGAAAATCAAAATCAACAATACGAATAATAAAGTTTTATTTTTGCTTTAAAAAGCAAAAACATTTAAGAATGAACTATAGCCATTGGATTCTAACGTGGCGATATACTGTGCGTTACAGGGAATTGTACAACAGGTAGGTCAAATTCCAAATTCTGATTGGTTAAAACCGTAATACAGCCGGTGTCTATTCCACAAGTTACAACTGGCTAAATCTATGACGTTAAAATGCCTATTTACTCTGTTCCATCTGACTGCGCAATCCATAATCAGCCCAGCCAGGCCATTTATAAACTTGAACTTCCCAAAAAAAAGCATCTAGACATTATCTCACATACATTTTAGACAAACATTTTGTTTTCAACAGAGGAGATTTTTTTCAATGTTCAAATTCGATCTCCAGCTGTCCCATAGTATTGAACGTGTTGAGAGTTGGGACTAAACAGACAGGCAGGCAGGCAGCCATTTGAAATCATGAATCAGCTAGTATATCAGCTGGTATATATGAATATATACAAAGAAATGTCAGTTGAAAAAAAGTATAACAAAAAAACAAAGTTCAGCTAGTTTGCAGTCTTTCCAGCTTCAGTTTGAAGTGATGGTGTTAGCTGTGTTGTTGTCTAGCTCCTCTGAACAACAGTGTCCTAACGAGTGAGCACATTTTCTATGCCTGGCGAAGTCACGCATCATTAGCTCATTGTTATGGATGTGTCCAAATAAATGTCATTAGAGAAAAGCTGAAACAAATACAAATTAACAGCTACTTTGCTGTTAATCTAACTGCACTTTTTGATGTAACTGTAAGTCAGCCGTAGTTGGCTAGCTAGAATAAGTAATAAGAACAATGCCTGCCAATATGGCAATATAACATTTAGAATGAACGATTGTCCATAAATACAGAACAAAAAGACTGAAAGACTGGGTCGCGTCTCTGGCAACCGAGCAGATAGAACGAACAACCAGCTAGCTTGGGTAGCAACCTTAGATTTGTATCTTGTGGAAGGATGAAATAGTGTAAATAAATTCATCAAATATGTCAATAATTATTTGAATATGTTGGTAACGCATTGTATAAAAGTGATAATGCCCTCGAAGCTGGTGTTTGGAGAATATATTGGCATGGTTTGCCGGACCTCGACTTTGTCTCTGGCCTAACAATACCCGTGCCAATATATACTGCAAACACCGGCTTCTCAGGCATTATCACTTAAATAATGTACGTTTTGAATGCCTTTCTAGCTAATAAGAAATTCGTATTCAACAATGCCATGGTATAAAGCATTACTCTATAATGTAGCCTAGGCCTACTTTCGACTACAGCCAAGATTTGAAGATGAGCCTAGGTATTGAATAAGTTTTTAGGAGAGGAGAATTGTGATTTGTCAGTGTCTGAGACGTGCTGGTGGCTTTGATTGATGGATCCTTTAAGGTGTGTCTTTGTGTGTGTGTGTGTGTGTGTGTGTGTGTGTGTGTGTGTGTGTGTGTGTGTGTGTGTGTGTGTGTGTGTGTGTGTGTGTGTGTGTGTGTGTGTGTGTGTGTGTGTGTGTGTGTGTGTGTGTGTGTGTGTGTGTGTGTGTGTGTGTGTGTGTGTGTGTGTGTGTGTGTGTGTGTGTGTGTGTGTGTGTGTGTGTGTGTGTGTGTGTGTGTGTGTGTGTGTGTGTGTGTGTGTGTGTGTGTGTGTGTGTGTGTGTGTGTGTGTGTGTGTGTGGTTATTCTCTCTATGTCGATTCAGAACGTTTCCTCAAGTAGCCTGTCATGGACTCCATCTACTAATAAGAGAGGAGGGACAAATAATGTAACTAAAATAAGCATAACACATTTTTATTTATTTGAGCAAGTCAAGATGATCAGCATATGTGTGATGAATGACGTCAGGTGTCAGTGTTGTGTTTCTTGCCTTTCCTTAATGGGATTCAACTGAAGCAAACCTATCTCGATTTAAAAAAATATATATATTTTTTTTCTTCTTTATTTAACCAAGTAGGCCAGTTGAGACAAGTTCACATAAATAAACGTACAGTCAATAACACAATAGAAAAGAAAAATTGAAAAATCTATGTACATTGTGTGCACATGCAGAAGAGTAGGGAGGTAAAGGCAATAAATAGGCCATAGAGGTGAAATAATTACAATTTAGCATTAATACTGGTGTGATAGATGTGCAGATAATGATGTGCAAGTAGAGATGTTGGGGTGCAAAAGAGAAAGAGGGTAAGTAATAATATGGGGATGAGGTAGTTTGTTTGTGCTATTTACAGATTGGCTGTGTACAGGTACAGTGCAGCTGGAGACAGCTGGAGACACGGCCATTCAGACAGCTAGCGGGCCGGGGCTAGCAGATGGGCCTTCGGGGGACATCACAACGGAAGAGCCAGTTGAAACCCCCTCGGATGGTTATGTCGGCAGACCAGTCATGATGGATCGGCTGGGCTCCGTATCGGCAGTAAAAGGGTCCAGTCCCATTGGCAAAACAGATATTGTAGCTCAAGAATTGGCTGATGGACCCCTTCAGCTAGCCTGGAGAGGGGCCTAGCTTGAGGCTAGCTCCAGGCTAACTGGTCCTTGCTTCGGGACAGAGACGCTAGCCAGGAGTAGCCACTTGGATAGCAGCTAGCTTGCTATGATGATCCAGTGTAAAGGTTCAGAGCTTGCGGTGGGAATCCGGAGATGTGATAGAGAAAATCCAGTCCGATATGCTCTGGGTTGATATCGCGCTGTGCAGACTGGCAACAATTGACCGGGCTGAGGCTGGCTGATGTCCGAGTTAACGGTGATGCCGCTAGCAGTGGCTAACTGAGCACTAGCTAGTAGCTAGTTAGCTGGCTAGCCTCTGATGGTGGTTCCGGGTTCTAAAGTGTAAAAAATAGCAGATCCGTACCACATTGGGTGAGGTGGGTTGCAGGAGAGTATGTTCAGTCCGTAGATGGAAATTGAGATATAAAAATATATAAAACATATATACGAAGAAAAATATATATACATGTGCGTTCACAGGGGAAGGACCTGCATTCCACCGGTCATCTGAAGTCATTCTAATTCTCCGGTTGGAATGTTATTCAAGATATATGTAAACAACATTCTAAAGATTGATTCAGTACATCGTTTGCCATGTTTCAACTGACTGTTACGGAACTATTGGACATTTCGTCACGTTACAGTGGACGCGCTTTGTGACTTTGGAATTGTTTACCAAACGCTAACCAAAGTAGCTAATTGGACAAATCATGCATGTATTGTGGACCTGGGATTCATACGACTGCATTCTGATTAAGTTCATCAAAGGTAAGGAAACATTTATCATGTATTTTCTGGTTTCTGTTGACTCCAACATGGTGGCTAATTTGGCGTCTGTTCTGAGCGCCGTCTCAGATTATTGCATGGGTTGCTTTTTCCGTAAACAATTTTTGAAATCTGACACAGCGGTTGCTTTAAGGAGAGATATATCTATAATTCCATATGTATAACTTGTATTATCATCTACATTTATGATGAGTATTTCTGTTGAAACGATGTGGTTATGCAAAATCACTTGATGTTTTTGGAACTAGTGAATCTAATACGCCAATGTAAACTCAGATTCTTTTATATAAATATGAACTTTATCAAACAAAACATGCTTTTATTGTGTAACATGAAGTCCTATGAGTGTCATCTGATGAAGATAATTCAAGGTTAGTGATTAATTTTATCTCTATTTCTGCTTTTTGTGAATGTTATATTTCGCTGGAAAATGGCTGTGCTTATTGTGGTTTGGTAACATAACATAATCGTTTGTAGTGCTTTTGCTGAAAAGCATATTTGAAATTGGACACTTTGGTGGGATTAACAACAAAATGACCTTTAAAATTATATAAAACACATGTATGCTTTAGGAATTGTAATTATGAGATTACTGTGGTTTGAATTTGGCGCCCTCTATTTTCACTGGTAGTTGTCATATCGATCCCGTTAGCGGGATTGCAGCCATAACAAGTTAAGAACAAATTCTTATTTGCAATGACAGCCTACACCGGCCAAACCTGGACAATGCTGGGCCAACTGTGTGCCGGCCTATGGGACTCAACAATGGGCTTTGATTGCCCCTCTTGGGGAGTGCTATCAACAGGGCTTCCCTCAAACTGAATGGCACTCATGGTGTAGTGTGCTGATGGATGGGCCCTAATGCCAATACGATGGGCCCTAATGCCAAATAGAGTGTTGGAGGCTCTTTTGTGAATGACATTGCTGAAGTCAAGGATTGGTAGGATAATCCTTTGTTGCGAAGTAGGAAGCTGATTCGAGATTTAATTTTGGATTGGAGATGCTTAATGTGAGTCTGGAAGGAGAGTTTACAGTCTAACCAGACACCTAGGTATTTGTAGTTGTCCACATATTCTAAGTCAGAACCGTCCAGAGTAGTGATGCTTTACGGATGTGCAGGTGCGGTCATCTAGACGGGCGGGTGGGGGAGGGCAGCAATCGGTTGAAGAGCATCGGTTGAAGAGTTTTACTTGCATTTAAGAGCAGTTGGAGAACACGGAAGGAGTGTTGTACGGCGTTGTAGCTTGTCGGGAGTTGTCTTAACACAGTGTCCAAAGAAGGACCAGAATACACAGAATGGTGTCATCTACGTAGAGGTGGATCAGAGAATCACCAGCGGCAAGAGCTGCTACATCATTGATGTATACAGCGAAAAGAGTCGGCCCGAGAATTGAACCCTGTGGCACCCCCATAGAGACTGCCAGACTCTGTCTGAGCAGTAATAATGCACCACATTTGAAATAATCCTTTTAGTCTTTCTTTAAGGTTATGCACATAGGTTTTAATGGACTACTGCTGAGCAATTAGTGCTTTTTGAGGTCGGTTTGGTTTTAGGTTCGATTATATATATTTTTCCAAACATTAAATGCGCTATGCATTATATCGGTTGAATGCTGTAACAACACAGAACAAAACAATGAATCCAAGTGCCATGATGGTGGTGACTGCCCATTACTGCTTATGACTTTTTAACTATAATTTATTCACATTACTGAAATAAACCATTTATGCTGTTGTGTATATTTGTTTTATTTGTTGACTTTATTATTTCATTCCAAGTCATCATCTCATCTATATAGAGCTGCTGCCTATGTTGTCTGACAAAATCACTATTGTATTAGTTCTTCAAAGTAAGGCATATTTTATGACTGCTGAATACCAAATGTCAATCACTTAGATAATGTATTTTTAGGTAGAGGTACGTCGAGAAGCAACTGCTCTCCTCTTCTCTCCATCTCCTTGTCTGTGTCAAACAGAAAGATAAAGCGTGCAATGGGTTATGGTCATTGTACTCAATGTCCACGTTTTCTGCACTGAACTATGTAGAATTATTGACCTGTTGGAAACTACAACTCCATCGCCTAGTTCGGGTTTGTTCTGATTAATCTCTAGAGAAACTGGCATCGAGCTCACAGAAGATGAAAAAATGAACAAAAACGGGATTCAAATAATTTAACCAATGTCAGTCAAAAATATCCACAATTTCAGTTAATCGCTCAGCACTACAATGCTCGAGTCAAATCAAATCAAATCAAAATCAAATGTTATTTGTCACATACACATGGTTAGCAGATGTTAATGTGAGTGTAGTGAAATGCTTGTGCTTCTAGTTCCGACAATGCAGTAATAACCAACAAGTAATCTAACTAACAATTCCAAAACTACTGTCTCATACACAGTGTGAGGGGATAAAGAATATGTACATAAAGATATATGAATGAGTGATGGTACAGAGCAGCATAGGCAAGATACAGTAGATGGTATCGAGTACAGTAAATACATATGAGATGAGTATGTAAACAAAGTGGCATAGTTAAAGTGGCTAGTGATACATGTATTACATTAGGATGCAGTAGATGATATAGAGTACAGTATATACGTATACATATGAGATGAATAATGTAGGGTATGTAAACATTATATTAGGTAGCATTGTTTAAAGTGGCTAGTGATATATTTTACATCATTTCCCATCAATTCCCATTATTAAAGTGGCTGGAGTTGAGTCAGTGTGTTGGCAGCGGCCATTCAATGTTAGTGGTTGCTGTTTAACAGTCTGATGGCCTTGAGATAGAAGCTGTTTTTCAGTCTCTCGGTCCCAGCTTTAATGCACCTGTACTGACCTCGCCTTCTGGATGATAGCGGGGTGAACAGGCAGTGGCTCGGGTGGTTGTTGTCCTTGATGATCTTTATGGCCTTCCTGTGACATCGGGTGGTGTAGGTGTCCTGGAGGGCAGGTAGTTTGCCCCCGGTGATGCGTTGTGCAGACCTCACTACCCTCTGGAGAGCCTTACGGTTGTGGGCGGAGCAGTTGCCGTACCAGGCGGTGTATTACACAAGTATATATAGTTTGGAGGTCCTCAGCAATTAATTGTGCTTAATATGACCAGGACTCTGTAGTTTGGTGTAGTTTTCTTACTACAAGCTTACAAAAGTGACTACTTTAGTGTTCAAAGTACCCCACAATGAAAGCCTGATAGATGTAAAACAAAGCGAACATGACATAAAGAACCATGTGACCATTGAGTAGAGTAGAGTGCATTGTATAGTCCAAATGCCACTGATTGCAACACACCTTTCCTGTTGTAAAGCGTGAGTACTGGACCAGCCAGCCAGCGCAGTGGAGGTTTGTCTGGGTGGAATCCAGAGCGTTTGTTTGAGAGGAGCAACTGCACTGCACTGCACTGCACTGCACTCTGTGGTAAAGCTGTTTCTCTGTTCCTAGTTTTGTCAGGGCCTTCATATCTCTCTCTCTCCCAAGTGCAGTTTATATCAGCAGCGAGTAGGCGTATTGGCAAACTGGATGTAGTCTATCACAGTGCCACCCGTTTTGTCACCAAAGCCCCATAAACTACCCACCACTGCGACCTGTATGCTCTCGTTGGCTGGCGCTTGTTTCATATTCGTCACCAAACCCACTGGCATTAGGTCTTCTTTAAGTCTTTGCTAGGTAAAGCCCAGCCTTATCTCAGCTCACTGGTCACCATCGCAACACCCACCTGTAGCACGCACTCCAGCAGGTATATTTCACTGGTCATCCCCAAAGCCAACTCTTTGTTTGGCCGCCTTTCATTTCAGTTCTCTGCTGCCAATGACTGAAACGAATTGCTAAAATCACTGAAGCTGGAGTCTCATATCTCCCTTTAAGCAATCATTGCACCTGTACACAGCCCATCTGTAAATAGCCCACCCAACTACCTCATCCCCGTATTGTTATTTATTTTTTGCTCCTTTGCACCCCAGTATCTCTACTTGCACATTCATCTTCTGCAAATATATCATACCAGTGTTTAATTGCTAAATTGTAATTATTTCGCCACTATGGCCTATTTATTGCCTTACCTCCCTAATCTTACTACATTTGTTCACACTGTATATGGTCTTTCCTAAAAGAAAGAGCAATGGCGAGATCAAATGTGTTTTGAAGTGTTGGCACTAAATATGATTATTTTGCAGTAACTTATGCTGTATTTGACAAAGGACTGTGACAGATGCTGAAAGAAAAGAATAATGGCAAATTGTTGTGGACCATTAGCAGAATGGTTGAATTCAACAATGTTTTTCTTTGACTTTTCACCCAACCTAAATATGCTGGATTTCCCAAAAAATCACATTCAGCTAAACTTGAAATACATAACCTATCTATTTACTTAACAAATAAGCCCAGTTACATTATTAGATGCACATGGTAATTTGTTATACGGCTACTTCAGGAATATGAACCTATCACTGCCAGAAAAAGTGAGGAATTTATTCTGCAATGGTTGTGAAAATAAAATAAATGGGAAACAATGATTTTTGCTCTTCTCACTAATGGCAAAAGGCTGCACCTTGTTATTATGTTTTCAGTTTTTTTTATATGAATAAGCGTGTCATCATATCCCCCATTTGTACAAAATACTTAGGCCTATACTTGCCTGTTTGCAATAGAATACTTCAACCACTAGAAAATGTGCCTACGCATGGTCTAAAGCAGGGCTCTCAAACCCTGTTCCTGGAGAGCTACTATTCTGTAGTTTTCATTCCAACCCTGTTCCTGGAGAGCTACTATTCTGTAGGTTTTCATTCCAACCCTAATCTAGCTAACCTTATTCTAATAATGAGCTGATTTATAAGATGAATCAGTGTAGTTAAAACTGGGGTTGGAGTGGAAAACCTACAGGAGGGTCGCTCTCCAGGGACAGGGTTGGAGAGCCATGAAGTTTGAATGGAAGTAAGGACATTCTTATGCCACGTTCAGTTTTTATAAATGCCAACTTTTGTTAGAAAACGGGCACAAGCATGTTTTAGAGTATATTTCTTACACGCAACATTTTTAAATGAGGATCCTGGTTCCTGTGTTTCAGAACAAAAGCTGGAAGTGTGTCTAAGACAAAAAGAGCATCACCATGGAAACAAGGAAACGTTCATACCTGGAACAACACATCCAGGCTCTCCAGCTACACCTAGTCGGGTTCAGCGTCTGTAGATCAGTGAAGAGTAAAACCTTTTGCCACTTGAATAATTCTGAGCATGTCAAATATTCCCAGATGTTAACAGGGTCTGACAGGCAGAGTTGCTTTTGGCACTGTTTTAAAATGGAATTAAAACAAACAACAACCCCCCACTCATTCAGAGTGTACTGTACAGCACACTGCAAAAGTATTCAGACCCCTTGGACCCTTGGATTTCTTCACATGTTGTTGTGTTACAAAGTGGGATTAAAGTGGATTTGATTGTCTTTTTTTATTTTACAATCTACACAAAATACTCTAACGTCAAAGTGGATAACTAAAGTATTGTCGCTGCATAACTATTCAAATCTGGCTTAACAAATAAAATAGAATCATAAAGAAGGGGAGTGATAGGTAGATGGGTAACAATAACATATCTGACATTTAATATCTCTTTAAGCATGGTCAAGTTAATAATTATGCTGTGGATTATGTATTTAACCACCCAGACACATCAAAGATACAGCCATTAAACTGCTCAGCAACGTTGCCATGGGCCATTGGTGATTTTAGAAACAGCTACAGAGTTCAATGGTTGTGATTGGAGAAAACAGAGGATGGATCAACAATATTGTAGTAACTCCACAATAATGACCTAAATTACAAAAATACAGAAGAAAAATATTCCAAAACATGCATCTTGTATGTAACAACACACTAAAGTAATACTGCAAATAAAACACACCAAAGGAATACACATTTTGGCCTAAATTAAAAGCCTTGTTTTTGAGAAGGAAATTCCAACAAAACACATCACAGAGTAACATCCTCCTTATTTTCAAGCATGGTGGTGGCTGCATCATGGTATGGGTATGCTTGACATCGGCAAATACGGGAGAGTTTTTCAGGATAAAAATAAATGGGATGAACTCAGCACAGGAAAAAATCCAGAGCAAAACCTACTTCAGTCTCCTTTACACAAGAGACCGAGAGGAATTCACCTTTCAGCAGGACAATAACCAACAACAGAAGGCCAAATCTACACTGGAGTTGCTTACCAAGAAGACAGTGAATGTTCCTGAGAGGCCAAGTTACAGTTTTGAGCTGCTTGAAAAGCTATGGCAAGACTGGAAAATTGCTGTCTAGCTATGATCCCCAACATCTTGACAGAGCTTGAAGAATTTTGAAAAATCATAATGGGCAAATATTCTACAATTCAGGTGTACAAAGCTCTTATATCAAATCAAAGTTTATTTGTCATGTGCACCGAATACAACAGGTGTAAACCTTACAGTGAAATGCTTACTTACAGGCTCTAACCAATGGTGCGGGAAAAAAAGGTGTGTCTGTGTGTGTGTGTGTGTGTGTGTGTGTGTGTGTGTGTGTGTGTGTGTGTGTGTGTGTGTGTGTGTGTGTGTGTGTGTGTGTGTGTGTGTGTGTGTGTGTGTGTGTGTGTGTGTGTGTGTGTGTGTGTGTGTGTGTGTGTGTGTGTGTGTGTGTGTGTGTAAGTAAAGCAATAAAACAACAGTAAAAACACATTTGAAAAAAGAGTAGCATGGCTATATACAGACACCTGTTGGTCAGGCTTATTGAGGTAGTATGTACATGTAGGTATCGTTAAAGTTATTATGCATATATGATGAACAGAGAGTAGCAGAAGTGTAAAAAGAGGGGTTGGCAGGTGGTGGGACACAATGCAGTTAGCCAATGTGCGGGAGCACTGGCTGATCGGGCCAATTTAGGTAGTATGTACACTGATTGTACATAACAGTAAGGACAAAACAGCCTCAATTCTTCGAGGCATCGACTCTACAAGGTGTCAAAAGCATTCCACGGGGATGCTGGCCCATGTTGACTCCAATGCTTCCCACAGATGGCTCAACTTGGCTGGATGTCCTTTGTGTGGTGGACCATTCTTGATACACACTGGAAACTGTTGAGAGTGAAAAACCCAGCAGCGTTGCAGTTCCTGACACAAACCGATGCACCTGGCACCTACTGCCATACCACATTCAAAGGCATGTCAATATTTTGTCTTGCCCATTCACCCTCTGAATGGCACACATACACAATCCATGTCTCAATTGTCTCAAGGCTTAAAAATCCTTCTTTTACCTGTCTCCCCCCCTTCATCTCCACTGATTAAGTGGATTTAACAGGTGACATCAATAAGCGATCATACAGTAGCTTTCACCTGGATTCACCTGGTCAGTATATGTCATGGAAATTGAAGGAGTCTCTAATGTTTTGTAGATTTACCCAAGAAGACTCAAAGCTGTAATCGATGCCAAAGATGTTTTCCAAATGAAATGTATCCAAGGAACTGAATACTAATGCAACAACTTTATTTTGGTCGTTTAATTTGTATAATTCTTTCTTTTTTTTTTTTAACTTCCACTTTGACATTACAGAGTATTTTGTAGAGATTGTTGACAAAACATTTACAATTAAGTAAATGTTAATCCCACTTTTTAACACAATAAAATGTGAACAACTCCAAGGGATCTGAATACTTTTGCAAGGCGCACGCACGCACGCACGCACGCACGCACGCACGCACGCACACACACAACACACACACACACACACACACACACACACACACACACACACACACACACACACACACACACACACACACACACACACACACACACACACACACACACACACACACACACACACACACACACATTAATAACCACATGCACACAAATTTACAATTGCACAACCCCGCACACACGCTTTCACTAAATGAAGTACATTTCATCTTTTTATGAGATTTTCTTGATTTACTCATTATGGTCGAACTTCCAGTTATTAAGACTCTTTTTTTTTCTTTTACAGAGCCACATCACACATATTGATCTTGACCCAATTTTATATTACCTCTTCTAATTGAAATCCAGTGACAAAGAAAAATAAAGAGCTTGTAATACATTGTCTTCTGCATCTAGTACTGCACCAATATCCCAATATCCTCAAGATAAATGAGTAGTTCAATGGGAGGTGCAATCATGAAACACTATTAAACAGTTTTTTTTGTACAGGAGGCAGAAGAGGAAATATATTTGTATGAATCTCAAATCTAAGCTTTGTTCTTTTCCGCTAGACATGACTAAGTTAACACATTACGTATACCCTATTATTTCTCAACATTTTCCTCTAGACAAAAATATATATTATTAAGAACATTTAAAAATAATAACTAATAATTTGCCTAGTTGAACTGCAAAAAGACAAAACAACCATTGATAAAAAAATCTAGGTTATATTAATAGGTCTATATAACCCTGTTGTTGTCAACAAGCAGATACAAGATACAAGTTTGACATATGGTAACCCAAGCTGACTGCATGCGAACCAGGGTGATGACTTACCTTGCAGAGCATCAGGAGGAACATAGCATTGGACATACTGGAGGGATTTTTCGCCTTTCCGTAGTACACAGACATCCCTGGCAACTAAGGGAAAAGTCGTCTCCTTTCATACTTTGACAGTGGGGGGGCACGGGATCTGAGGGAGAGGGCTGGCTCGTCTTCCAGGCTGTCCAATTCGAGGGCTTCTTTCATCAGATGTCGTACCACGCGGCAGAGCGTTCCCTCCCTGAGTTGCATCTCACTGGTGACCAAGTTCGCGCTGTCGTCAGTTTCTCCTCCTCAACCTTGACGAGCCGGAGCTGGAACAGTACTGCTCTCCTCTCCACTCCTCTTCTGATGGGGAGATGTCAGGTTGAAGAGGGGAGTCAGATGATGAGCAGATGAGGAGGGAAGTGGTTTCATGTGTACAATTCAATCTCCCCTCTTTTTGCTTTGCAAGCCCCTGTTGATTCCACCAAAGACTTTAGTCTTCTTTCTCATATCAGAGTACTGTACACGTCAACCATAAAATACATACTATACCATACAGTCTCCTTTTTTAAAAACGAACTCACACTGTCAAACTTTGGCTCATACGTCTTAGCAAATTTGCAACAGTTTCAGCTGGCTTTTCAATTTTAAGGTAAAAAAAACCCCATTCAAACAAGCATCAACTTCAACTGATTTCAGACAGTGGATTTCCCTCTGTAA
The DNA here is from genome assembly GCF_021184085.1 of Oncorhynchus gorbuscha. NCBI lineage: Eukaryota > Metazoa > Chordata > Actinopteri > Salmoniformes > Salmonidae > Oncorhynchus > Oncorhynchus gorbuscha. The sequence continues at coordinate 77,420,456 of NC_060182.1, read as the reverse complement.
ATTGTTAGCAATATAACCACCCTTTTCTTGTTACTCTGCTCCAGTGGCTGTGTTTCCCTAGCTGTCTACTGAACAGTATGTGCGCTGGATGGCTATAAGAGCAGGGGCTGTGAGAGAGGGATTCAGTCTTCTACCCATACCCCTTCTACCCATGCTGACGCTGTCATAGCAGTTGCCACGCTCCAGAGAGAAGAGGCTTCCCCTGCTCCTTCTACCATGCATATTAATGCAGCCTTGGATTGCCTAGCAACCAGCTCAGTGGAGACAATGAACACCTGACGACAAGAAGTGTTTGTGACAGGGGCCAGAATGAGAGGTGAGGGTTTCCTCCACAGTCTTCCCTGTTGTTTTTGAGGGGAGTGAGTGTGTGCTTACGGCATGCATGTGTGTGTGTGTAATCTTGCATGTGTGTGTGCTTACGTACATGCATGTGTGTGTTTGTGTGCCCAATTTACATACTCTGGGATCAGCTGTCAATCTGACCAAAGCAGGACACAGCATGTGTGCGTGTGTGCGTGTGTGCGTGTGCGCGTGTGTGTGTGTGTGTGTGTGTGTGTGTGTGTGTGTGTGTGTGTGTGTGTGTGTGTGTGTGTGTGTGTGTGTGTGTGTGTGTGTGTGTGTGTGTGTGTGTGTGTGTGTGTGTGTGTGTGTGTGTGTGTGTGTGTGTGTGTGTGTGTGTGTGTGTGTGTGTGTGTGTGTGTGTGTGCACGCGTGTGTGTGTGTGCATGTGTCTCACAACTATGGTTGTGTGGACAGACAGGAGTAAGGTCCTCTCAGAGCCACCCGGTAGAGCACATCACGGTAGAGCACTTAGCCCTCCTGTCCAAATCCCACAATAGGATCCTCTATAAGGGACCAAAGCCAGAGCCAGCTGATCGAACATGAAATCCAGCAGGATGTAACGTTCCAAAACCATCACAGGACAACACCTCCTAAAGTCAAACACCCCCTCCCATACAATCCCATTACTCCACTCTTCCACTTCGTCTCCAGTTGGAGACAGATAGATACACATGAGCTCATAATGGGAGGATAAGACCAAGGATTTCTGGCTTTGTATCTTATACATTGTGATACTAAGTGTGAATTTGCTGGACAGTATCCCCCTTTCCAAAAGGAAAACGCAGATTCACGCTGTGAACTTATCTGCTCAATAACTCATTCATATTACAGTTACTTCAGTGATTAATATATCTGTCTTACAGTAAAACAGGAAAGTAAACTATCGCTCATTAAAAGCCTCCGGTTTTGGACTTTTGAGGTCCATATCTCTCTCGTTTTTGATCACCAATAACATGTCAAATGTATTAAAAAATAACATATACTGTATGTTGTTTCACCTCGTTTAATGTGTGTGAGTAACAACAAAAGGAGTGCAGATGGATGGTGAGTATCAGAGGGAATTGAAAGTCCCAGCCATCATTCATCACCATACTGTAAAAAAGCTGTGCTACACATTCCGACACTTCAACACACAAACAGTACAGGTGGAAAAAAGCATCAAGCCCAAAACAAATCCATAAAAATGTTCAAATCAAAACCCAAAAGGATAAAGTTGCTTTTGCCTACATAAATCTTTCTTCTTGAAAGCTTTTCTTTCCAATTTCGGAAGCCATTTTCCTGTTGACTGGTATTGTTTTTACGGTAGTGAAAATGCTAATACCGTATAGGTAAGTTAACATTATGAATGTTGTCTCTACGTTACTGATCAAAATCTACTTTCTGCTCCATACAGTTGAAACAAATTAGATAACTTCAAAGTTTAGTGATCCCTGGCATGATTCGATTTTTATATTACACAAACTGTACGTCCAACATTTTACATGGACAACATTTCATTACGTAGGGGCCGATGTTAATGCAAATATGTTGAATGGAAACAAATTGGTTTAAGCTTAATGTTGCTTTGCGCATGAAATGGCCCAGAATGGCCAGCAATAAAAATGGAAATGGAAAGGAAACCATTGGTGTGCATAATTGTGTTGCTTATTTTGTATCCCTATCCAGGGACATTTAGAATGATTAATCAGACAGTACATATCATTTATTTTTGTCATCTGATAACCAAATCACAGAATTAATCCTGAAATTGTACCACCATGCTTGATTTCTTTGCTCTTTCCGATGGCCCCACACAGTATGTGTGCTATGATGTAGGCATAGGGTATACCGGTCTGAAATTATTATTATTATTTTTGACAGTATATGTTGACCACTGTTCAATTGACAGTGTTTTCCCCCGTAGTGTGAATAGGTAAGCAATGCTTTCCCACTGTAACTCAGTCACCTGTCTGTCTCCTGTGTGTTGAAAGGGAAAGGGAAAGGTGGATACTTAGTCAGTTGTACAATTGAATTCCTTCAACGCATTTAACCCAACCCCTTTGAATCAGAGAGGTGCGGGGGGCTGCCTTAATCGACATCCACATCTTTTGTGGGTTAACTGCCTTGCTCAGGGGCAGAACGACAGAATGCAAAGCAGTTTGCATGTGTTTGCAGAACAAAGAAAATGGGACATTGCCATAGCCTGAAAAGCTGTAGGTATCTCCCTTTTAGAGGAAGTTGAATAGGACACTGCAAACATCAGCTTTGACTGGGGAGAAACTAGTGTTACAACGACCGCACAAGATTCACTGTGCAGAGTGAAAAACATTATGGCCTTGATGTGACCGCTATATTGAATATCCTAGGCGTTCACCTTGAGGATGCTAGAAAACAAATAAAACATTCAGATTTTGTTTTAAATTAAGGGCAAAAGACTTATAGAGACATTGCTAGTAGGACTAATGAGTTGTCTTTTCATTCGGTTTCTTTCAGCACTTGTGTTCAGACACAACTTTGGCCTTCTGCGACGTCACTCAGAGAACATAGCTGTACTGCAATGCAGACTCATCTTTTATTGAAATGACAGGACCTTGTTTCCTGCACAACAAGTTCACTACAAACTCTAACACACCAGCTGCTTTACTGCTTTAAAAACTCAAACCCTCTTTTCAATTCTGAATTACATATGAAAAGTGAAAAATACACCAGAGATAAGAAATGTCTGGCATCAAGAACAATATGGGAATGCCGAAAGCAAGGGTCTAAAGGGGAGACTTTCTGGGGCCTCAGAACTTTCACATTGCGATTAAGGCACTTTGGCATCTACTGTAGTTCAGACAGAGTTCCAAGTTAAGTGGGCTTTACGTGTGGTTGCCTCTGGCTCTGGAAGAAGAGAAGGTCACGGCTGCCGTTAATCCTCATAGGGAGGAATATGACATGACCATATAGTCGTCCCTAAGCTGGAGAGGAACCTTCCTTCCAGAGACCCAGCCCATCTGGATGGTCTCTGTTGCTTGCCCCTGTTGCTAATTGAGGTGCCAGGGCAAAGAAAAGGACGATATGAAATTCCAAAGATTTTTTCCCCTGAAGGATGGTTGGCTTTTGATCACAGTAAAGGACACTATCGGAGCACTACTGTCGATTCAGGGACAGTGGGAGTTAAGATGGTATCAATAATAAATGACTGGTTATAAGTTGACTGTAAGTTGAGTTTTCAAGACAACGGTTACTAAAGTGCATGATAGCACATGTTTGTGGGCAGGTAAAAGTTTGAAGGTATCGCATGACCTACAAAAATTCTTTAGAAAGATTTTTAATATCCATCTTAAGACTGATTGATGGAGGTTTGCTGCTCTCTGACCAAAAACCTAGCTTCATATTGGCATGGATATTCAATTATGTAATACAATTAGACATAACTTTACCTTGAAGACAGCAGTAAAGTAATCCTCTGTCCAAGCTCAAAATCAGGAATCTGTCTACTTTATATGGACATGGATAGCAGCTCCTTTCAACTAATCGATGATAGAAATTCTAATGCACACATTTAAAATATGAATACCGTAAATAGAATTTTAAAATGCATAAAACATTGATGTTTGAGGCAGAATGCAACTGCAGGCTTAATTAAATAAATTACATAATCAGCCTAGTACTCTCTATATATATATATAATGTCAGGGGTACTGTACTGTGTATGCCTTCTAATGTACTTGCAATGTATTTAACCACTTGAGTGCTGAGATGTAGATGAACCTGGAGAGCTAATCTGTCCTTGGTTGTGGTACTTGATCACTGGTAACTTACGGATAAACTGTGTGTTCGAAAGCTATGACCAAAACCTAAAGTCTGTACATTAATGTCTGTACAAATGGAGGCCTCCTTTAGGAACTATTTATTATGTTCTTCAATCTTACAATGTTCTAGTTAATGTTGAAGTCTGAAGTTTATATACACCTTAGCCAAATACATTTAAACTCAGTTTTCACAATTTCTGACATTTAATTAATCCTAGTAAAAATTCCCTGTCTTAGGTCAGTTAGGATCACCACTTTATTTTAAGAATGTGAAAGGCCAGAAGAATAGTAGAGAGAATGATTTATTTCAGCTTTTATTTATTTCATCACATTCCCAGTGGGTAAGAAGTTTACATACACTCAATTAGTATTTGGTAGCATTGCCTTTACATTTTTTTACTTGGGTCAAACGCTTCGGCTAGCCTTCCACAAACTTCCCACAATAAGTTCAGTGAATTTTGGCCCATTCCTCCTGACAGAGCTGGTGTAACTGAGTCAGGTTTGTAGGCCTCCTTGCTTGCACATGCTTTTTCTGTTCTGCCCACAAATTGTCAATAGGATTGAGGTCAGGGCTTTGTGATGGTCACTCCAATACCTTGACTTTGTTGTCCTTAAGCCATTTTGCCACAACTTTGGAAGTATGCTTGGGGTCATTGTCCATTTGGAAGACCCATTTGCAACCAAGCTTTAACTTCCTGACTGATGTCTTGAGATGTTGCTTCATTATAGCCACATAATTGTCCTTCCTCATGATGCCATCTATTTTGTGAAGTGCACCAGTCCTTCCTGCAGCAAAGCACCCCCACACCATGATGCTGCCACCCCCATGCTTCAGGGTTGGGATGGTGTTCTTCGGCTTGCAAGCTCCCCCTTTTTCCTCCAAACATAACGATGGTCATTATGGCCAAACAGTTCAATTTTTGTTTCATCAGACCAGAGGACATTTCTCCAAAAAGTATGATCTTTGTCCCCATGTGCAGTTGCAAACTGTAGTCTGGCTTTTTTTTATGGCGGTTTTGGAGCAGTGGCTTCTTCCTTGCTGAGCGGCCTTTCAGGTTATGTCGATATAGGACTATTCTGTACCTCTCTCCTCCAGCATCTTCACAAGGTAATTTGCTGTTGTTCTAGGATTGATTCGCACTTTTCGCACCAAAGAATGTTCATCTCGAGGAGACAGAACACGTCTCCTTCCTCAGCGGTATGACGGCTGCGTGGTCCCATAGTGTTTATACTTGCATACTATTGTTTGTATAGATGAACATGGTATCTTCAGGCATTTGTAAATTGCTCCCAAGGATTATCCAGACCTCTGGAGGTCTACAATTGTTTTCTGAGGTCTTGGCTGATTTCTTTAGATTTTCCCATGATGTCAAGCAAAGAGGCACTGAGTTTGAAGGTAGGCCTTGAAATACAGCCACAGGTACTGTCTGGTTACATCTGTCTTATGTAACCATACCAAACGTAATATATCATACTAATTTAGTGTCTCTGATTTAGATAACTATGTTACGTCTAGTCTATGAGACCAGGCTGCATCTCAAGGGAAAGCGGGAGTCAACTATTAAGGAATATTGCACAAAACAATGCCAACACTATGCAAAGGGACTGGTTTGCAAAAATATGCTTAATCAGATTCTGTCATGCCGACGTGTAACACTGTAAATACTGAATTTTCTATGTTATGCAATACCGTACCACTTCCATACATTCGTCCTTACTATTAGGCAATATGGGTCATTCACGCTGCCATACATGCATCCAAACAAACAAATAAACAAACAAACACGAGGACCAGGAAACGTTTATCAACTATAATAAATAATAAATAATATCTGTTGTTTCTATAGTTGTTTTTAATGCATTCTGTACATTTTTTATGGTTCTGAGACTCTTGAATGTAATGAAGCATTACTTCCCTCGCCATCCATTGACGATGATGTAGTTGTTGTGTACAGTAAGGGAACAATTTATATTACATATGCTTGGGATTGTAACTATACAACAGGCAATGGAGATAACTTCCTCAACACTTGACTACCGCTTGAAGAGAATAACTATCAAAGTTTCGTTGCCCAATTCCTTTCGTTGCCCAAGTCTCATCTGATTGGTGACGTTGGAGATGGAGTATTATTTACACCACAGCAACCCGCCCTTAAACAGTGTAATATATGTTGTTTACAATAACAACCTGCAGTGAGGGGAATACATTTGAATGCATTTCCATGAGATTAAAATGTTTTAAGTGTTTATGCGCTGACCCGAGGATGTTCAGATGGGGACTGTCCTCTCTTCCACAGAACGTTTCCAGGATAAAAATGAAAGCTGTTCTGAATGTTCTAGTCGGCCAGTAAGGGGCTCTCGGCAAACACTTTTTATGTGCTCAGCCTGACAGGCTTTTGAAGTAAGTGGTAGAGTCTGAGATTAGGCTGGGAGGATACCAGGTCGGCCTTTAGGGAGAGACGATGCCTGATGTTTATCCTCATCCTCCAACTTTAAGACAACATTTTTCAGAGAAAATATACTACTTTAGAACTACTGTACTGTATACCTGAGTGAACTCTATACCTGAGTCAACTCTATACCTGAGTCAACTCTATACCTGAGTCAACTCTATAGCTGAGTGAACTCTATAGCTGAGTGAACTCTATACCTGAGTCAACTCTATACCTGAGTCAACTCTATACCTGAGTCAACTCTATACCTGAGTCAACTCTATACCTGAGTCAACTCTATACTTGAGTCAACTGTATACCTGAGTCAACTCTATGCCTGAGTCAACTCTATACCTGAGTGAACTGTATACCTGCGTGAACACTATTCCTGAGTCAACTCTATAGCTGAGTGAACTGTATACCTGAGTCAACTCTATACCTGAGTGAACTCTATAGCTGAGTGAACTCTATAGCTGAGTGAACTGTATACCTGAGTGAACTCTATAGCTGAGTCAACTCTATACCTGAGTCAACTCTATACCTGAGTCAACTCTATACCTGAGTCAACTCTATACCTGAGTCAACTCTATACCTGAGTGAACTCTATACCTGAGTGAACTGTATACCTGAGTCAACTCTATAGCTGAGTGAACTCTATAGCTGAGTGAACTGTATACCTGAGTGAACTCTATAGCTGAGTGAACTCTATAGCTGAGTGAACTCTATAGCTGAGTGAACTCTATAGCTGAGTGAACTCTATACCTGAACTGTATACCTGAGTCAACTCTATACCTGAGTGAACTGCTGAGTGAAGCTGAGTGAACTCTATAGCTGAGTGAACTGTATACCTGAGTGAACTCTATAGCTGAGTCAATACCTGAGTGAACTATACCTGAGTGAACTGTATACCTGAGTCAACTCTATACCTGAGTCAACTCTATACCTGAGTCAACTCTACCTGAGTGAACTCTATACCTGAGTGCTGAGTGTGAACCTGAGTCAACTCTATATGAGTCAACTCTATAGCTGAGTGAACTGTATACCTGAGTCAACTCTATAGCTGAGTAAGCAAATACAATTTTAAAAAGCTTCACTACAGTGTCATTTAAGAAAAAAAGTGTTAAGTAGAAAATAGAAAATAAAAGTAACCAATAATTTAACAGCAGCAGTAAAACAACAAGTGAGGCTATATACAGGGGGTACAGGTACAGAGTCAATGTGTGGGGGCACCGGTTAGTTGAGGTAATTGAGGTAATATGAACATGTAGGAAGAGTTAGTGACTATGCATAGATTATAAACAGAGAGTAGCAGCAGAGTAAAAGAGTGGTCTGGGTAGCCCTTTGATTAGCTGTTCAGGAGTCTTATGGCTTAGGGGTAGAAGCTGTTAAACAGCCGTCACTAACACAGAGAGGCTGCTGCCTACATACAGACTTGAAATCATTGGCCACTTCAATTTATAGATCCCTCGTCACTTTAATATTGTTTACATATCTTGCATTACACATCCCATATGTATATACTGTATTTTTATACAATTTTATAACATCATTGCCTATGCCCCTCAACCATCGCTCAACCATATATTTATATGTATATATTCTTATTCCATCCCTTTACTTAGATTTGTGTGTATTAGGTAGTTGTTGTGGAATTGTGAAATTACTTGTTAGATATTGCTGCACTGTCGGAACTAGAAGCACAAGCATTTCGCTAAACTCCCAATAAGATCTGCTAACCATGTGTATCTGAACAATACAATTAGATTTGATTTGATTGCATTTTACCGATGGCAATTTGAATGCACAGAAATACAGTGACGAGTACCCGATGCCTTAACTTTTATTGAGGTATCTGTGACCAACAGATGTCTGTATTCCCAGTCATGTGAAATCCATAGATTAGGGCCTAATGAATGTATTTAAATTGGCTGATTTCCTCATATAAACTGTAACTCAGTCAAATCTTTTAAATTCTTGCATGTTGCATTTATATTTTTGTTCAGTATATATGTTCATTGGATTTACGTATGAACTTTTTATCATCTAACACAGATATTGTTTCCATACAAAAAACATGGTAAATCAACCATTGAAATGCACAGAGAAGGGGAACACACGTGTTGGTACATCTGACTTGGATACAAATGGATGCAAACCCCAAGTCCCTGACGAATGATCCATCTGGTGGGAGGTATAAACATATTGAGCATAGGGAATATCTATGTCTGTGAGTGGACTGCTCTGGTCCGCCCATGGCAGATGATTTAGGGAGTTTGAGTCTCTCTCTCTCTCTCTCTCTCTCTCTCTCTCTCTCTCTCTCTCTCTCTCTCTCTCTCTCTCTCTCTCTCTCTCTCTCTCTCTCTCTCTCTCTCTCTCTCTCTCTCTCTCTCTCTCTCTCTCTCTCTCTCTCTCTCTCTCTCTCTCTCTCTCTCTCTCTCTCTCTCTCTCTCTCTCTCTCTCTCTCTCTCTCTCTCTCTCTCTCTCTCTCTCTCTCTCTCTCTCTCTCTCTCTCTCTCTCTCTCTCTCTCTCTCTCTGGGATTAGAGGCTGTAGGTTTGGGCAATAGTTCAAGCCTCTCATCCAGATCTCCATCCCATCAATACCTCAGTAGGTGGAGTATCGACTCTGGCACTAGAGAGTGGCTGTTTGTGTTTAGCCAGTGGATAATTTGGTAGTTTGAGACTGCATGGTAGATGGAGTCATCTCTCATCAAATCTCTAAAAATGGCGAATAAAAATATTGACCTGCCATTGAGAGAAGACTCTGCCTTTACAGTTCACTCTGACTTTACAGCAACTGAAATAAAACAACAGTTCTATGAAAATGTTCAACAATACACGGTAATTAACCCCTCACTGTTTGAGGTCAACAATTTGAGAACTCGTACATTATCATATTTGTTTTAATAGACAGGAACTTGAGAATGATTTTAGGGGTCTCCTCGATGGCTGATCTTTTGAACACGTCTTTAGGTGCTCTATGAAAGGCAGAAATGGAATCACCATCTATAGGATGCTCCATAACAAAGCCTGATATAGAATTTGTCCGTTTTGAGACGATACACTTGTTATTACCAGTGTACTTGACACAGTGCCGAGAATATATGCATGAGTCAATATGCATTATTAAACTAACCTGTTTGAGCTGCTCTAACACACTAAACAGAGGGGTTCTCCATGTTAATCTACCAGGCATTCCCTCGTGCTGACTGTGCATGTAGCAAAAGTTAAAGGGCTACATTTCAGGTCTCATTTCAGCGCCATGTGCAGCGCTTGCATATTTCGAAGCTGCGAGGGAAAGGGACTCCAGGTTTTCTCCTTACTGTTGTTACTGTACCTGTTCTTGCCTTTCACAATCTGTCCTCCCTGAAAAAGAGAATGAATTTCCCCGCTAATATTTCCTTGTGTGGCGTTCATATCTAGGTCTCTTCCACTGTCAGAGTATGTAGGCTATTATCCTCCATTGAAAATGATTACATTACATGATTACATTGATAAGACTCACCATCAATGTCGTATGTCCCTTATAGGTTAGAATATAAGGTAGAGGGGTAGGTATAACAGACAAGACCATTTTTAATGCTAATGATAAGATAATAACATATTAATGTCGTGTTAGTAAACTGTTATAAAAGCTTAAAGTGATTAATATTGTATATGTTAAATGCAGTGTTGAATATATTCAGCAAGTTTTCAAAGTAGGGAGAGCACTTAAATGGTGATATTTTGACTACTTATCATTGTAATCCTTACCAGTCCCTACCCAAACAGTGTTGTTTTTAACGGCACAATTTAAACATATTTCTAAACTGTATTTTGAATCGTTTATATTGCCTCAGCATAATGTATTGCTTCAGCTAATTGATGAGGAAATATCTTTATTCTCCCTCAATATATAATTAATCTCTAATATTTCCAGAAAGTTTTAATTATCTCCAGTGGCATTGAAAACTGGGGGGTTGAAATTCTTCCCACGTCTTGTCTCTCCCTATCAGTGCAGAGCTTCTCAGTCTTGAAGCTCAACTTTCTATCTGCTAAAAGTTTTTCAGATTTGAAGAATTCATGAAGATCCTTGGGTCACATTGACTGTCATGTCCTACTCTACTCATTTTTGGAGCCCCATTAGGAGTGTTTATCTACAGTATTTTCAACCACTTTCTCATTGGTTAATAAAACTCTTACTGTTTTCAATGGAATCAATGGAATCATCTAAAACGAAATGTCACTGAATTTCTCCTCTGGTAATATAATAGCTCATGCATGAGGATATGCCATTATGTCTGATGTCAAACAAGAGTTTTACATGGTCTGTGTCATGGGTGCACCTGCAGTACTCCATCCCCGCTGAAAACTACAGCTCCTATTGGTCTATCAGAATGACAAAAGCTGATCTAAAGTATCTTGTAGTGCAAGAAAATGTATATGCATATTAGTGCTGACCCCATTTAGTTGACTGGTCAATTGTTTGGTCTGAGTGGACTAATCCATTGGTGAGGCCGTGGGGATGGCACACCAGTGTCACCAGTAGTACACCATTTACCGTTAATTACCATAATTTCTCATCTACAATGTTTGTTGGGTTACAGTCATTTCTGTTCATGCATTCTATGTATTAATATTACAGTCTTACCGTTGTAGGAGTGAACACGTTTGCAGAGTGCACAACCTTGTGAGGAAAAAGTTTAGGTTTTTTTTCATTCCATTTGTCAGATGCCAATTTATTCATTGTCTTTTGTTTGGAGCACTCCTGTCAATCTTGAGTAAAAAACACACACCTGATTACGCATATAACTAGGCTTAGCCTACCTGGTCTGCGTGTAAATGTAGGCTTATGAATGCTCCCATTTGGGGATCTGTTACTATTTCTGATTGTCTTAACTAGCTGAATATTAGCATATGTCCATTTTGTAGAGTTGGAGAAAATGTTGCCTTTAAGAACAATACAAGTCCAGGAGCCAGAGGGAAGCAGCAGTCAATAACACTAAGCCAATTAAAATCACTCTTCATTTAAGCTGAGATCTCTATTGATTTACCTTTCAATTCTCATCCATCAGCCAACTAGACTGTCTTGAAGGGTCTAGTGATAGACTGAGTTAAAGCACTTGGTGGGTCTAGTACTGACATCCCTCCCTCTGCCAGCAGCCTCTGAGACATTTCATTCATGTTTCAAGGTTGTTTGGTGTACCAAAACAAATCCATTAATAAGTAAAGAGCTGGAAAAACATGATTTTTGTTGTTGACATACTGTGATCCACCTGAAGTCCTCATTTATTTGCTTGTAGATCTATTTCAACAAAAGAGTGTTCTATACATCTAAATGTGTGTTAGTTTTACGTTTTCATTTTTGTTTCTAACGATAGACAAACTAAGAGACCTTCAAAAATGTGTATTTATGAATGTTAAGATGTTAGCCAGCCTTTGTAGGAAGTTGTAAATAATTGCACATTATATACATTAAATTATAATCAAACATGATGAGCATCATTAATGATCTTAAAACCACTTATGACATTAAATGTTAAAGGCTTCTCAAACAGGCTTCTCAAAAAACTATTAACGGAGGACATTAGAATAAGTAAAAAGGTACATTTATGGAAGCAGAAATCCATAGGGGATTTCCCAACACACCAAATAAGGCGAGTAAGATGTTATATTGTCCTCCATTATTGTTATTGACTAAAATATTGGTTTACTGTCCTGTTTGACTCGGTGTATCCTAACACAGCAAATAGGTTTTGACGAAGGTTTTTCAAAAGAGACAACAAACCATGACCAGTATCAATTATTGAAAAGTGTCAAAAAGACGAACCCCCCTTTGAACAAGATATGTAGACGCATGTAGAGGTCATTGATGAGATATGCAGTTGCTTGAATACTTTTGTTGTTGCTCTATTTAAAAAAAAAGTGGGATTGGGTCATGGAGGGCAGGTTATGACATGAAAAGTAAATGAGAGAATAAAAGTTGCGGATGTGGGCTTCCCTCATCTACTGCACTGCAGCCGTTTTCTGCTTACTTTGAATTAATACTGTCTTGTAAGCATACCTAAATGTTAGTAATTCCAGTGCTTACAGCTGCATTTCTATACATACCATCCACCCCCCTTTTCTTGCAGACGTGGCCTTGGACTGTCAGTGTCTTCCCTTTCAAGCGACCATGTAGCAATGTTCTGGTTCAGCAGCTTTGAAAATCATTTGACCTCCTCGGGTTTGTTCAGTTGGAATATTCAGATGCTTCAGTGGACAAATCACAACTTTCACCCGCCCTAACATGTGAAAGATATCAATCTAAAATATCCAGTCAGGTAGACCTACCTGATAACATCACCATTAAACATCTTTCAATCTTTTTCCAATCATCTGAAAAATCACACTGTAAAAAGCAGACCACCATTATAACCTGTATATTTTTAAGATTTGACTTTGAGCGATCGACAAGTTTCAGCCATTGTTTAAGAGCAATGTTTCCCAACCCTGGTCCTCCAGTACCCACAACAGTACACAAACCCTGGTTCTCCAGTAACCCCAACAGTACACATTTTTGTTGTAGCCCTGGACAAAATGCACCAGGGCTTGATGATTATTTGACAAGTTGAATCAGGAGTGCTTGTCCTGGGTTACAATAAAAATGTGTATTGTCGGGGGTGCTCGAGGACCAGGGTTTGGAATCACTGTTTTAGAGTCAAAACCTGTATGCTATTTTCTCAGTAGATGGAGAATTATCTTAACATTGAATATATTTTCTCACCCCACTGCGTCCTTTATAAATTACTTCCCGGATTAAAGCCATTCAATCACACTGATAAATACAGGCTAACATGAAGTGTTGACAGTAATGGCAGCATGGCTTGACATGAGATGACAATCTCCATTCATTATGCCATCCGGTGATGTGCACCATCACAAGAACACTGGAACAACACATGAAAAGGTCACATTGACAAGCTGAAGGAAACCAGAAAATGGCTGTATAATGGCTGTAAACTGTAAATGCTAACACTTCTTGAGATGATGGATGAGTGTTTAAAAGTAATACACCAGGTCACATCGCCCATTATATTTAATTTGAATTAAGTGGAATAAAACAGAATGATCTACTGTTTGGAAAGCAAATGGCTATTGCTGTAAAGAGATGACAATGAAAATACTCCAATCTGTCTTTAAGTTATCAAAATTCTTAACTTAATTGAGCGAACATCTTATTGGCACCAGCAGAAAACATCGGCCATATCCCTGGTGAGTGTACATCTTAATAACTGTCTTCATCATTGGGACAGTGCCACTTTTGTTTGTTTTTGGACAATCACTTCCTCTTCCAGGTTACATGGATGTCAAATTGTATTTGTGTCTCCCCTTTTCGTGGACCAATTATATGGGAATTAGGCAACATCGTTTTTATTGATCTGTTTGTAAATATCAGCAGAGTAGGCTACCCTATAGTTTTTGTAGCATAAAAAAATGTGTGTGCGCACTTGGATGTTCCGTACCAGTAAGAAAATAAATCTACTTTCACCCCCAGGAAGAGTGACACCTTTTTTTACATTCTGACAAGCGAGCACTTAGATATGATTATTTTCACATTTTCATAAATTCTTAGAATGTTTTGCGAATGACTTACATTGCATTTGGAAAGTATTCAGACCCCTTTACTTTTTTCCCATTTTATTACATTACAGCCTTGTTCTAAAATGGATTAAATAGTCATTTTTCCTCACCAATCAACACACAATTATTTGTATTATTTATTACAATACCCCATAATGACAAAGGAGAAACTGTTTTTTTAGAATTTGTTGGCAGAAATATCACATTTACATAAGTATTCAGACCCTTTACTCAGTACTTTGTTGAAGCACCTTTAGCAGTGATTAAAGTCTCGAGTCTTATTGGGTATGACGCTACAAGCTTGGCACACCTGTATTTGGGGAGTTTCTCCCATTCTTCTCTGCAGATTCTCTCAAGCTCTGTCAGATTGGATGGGGAGCGTTGCTGCACAGCTATTTTCAGGTCTCTCCAGAGATGTTCGATCGGTTTCAAGCCCGGGCTCTCTTTGAGCCACTCAAGGACATTCAGAGACTTGACCCAAAGCCATTCCTGCATTGTCTTGGCTGTGTACTTAGGGTCATTCTCCTGTTGGAAGGTGAACCTTTGCCCCAGGCTTAGGTCCTGAGCGCTCAGGAGCAGGTTTTCATCAAGGATCTCTCTTTACTTTGCTCTGTTCGTCTTTTCCTCGATCCTGACTAGACTCCCAGTCCCTGCCGCTGAAAAACATCCCCACAGCATGATGCTGCAACAACCATGCTTCACCATAGGGATGGTGCCAGGTTTCCTCCAGATGTGACTCTTGGCATTCAGGCCAAAGTGTTCAATCTTGGTTTCATCAGACCAGAGAATCTGGCGCCGGAGAGGAAGGCTGAAGCTTTACGTGTCCCCAACCAATTGTGTTTTTTTTGTTTGTGTCTTTGCAACTTATTTTTTTACTTATTTTGTACGTAATGTAGCCGCTACCATCACTTATGACCAAAAATACCTTCTGGACATCAGGACTGCGATTACTCACCACGGACTGGCAGAATCCCTTTTTTCCTTTAACGAGTCTGACGAGTTTGACATTAATGACATACTGCTTTCTCCTGAACAGGATCTCCTGCGAAGATAAGGCAGAGAAAAAGGGGCCTAAGGGCATTTGAAGGCGATCGAATAGACCTCAAATTCCTTCCATTCTGCTAGCAAACTATCAATGGTACATTCAAAACTGTAATATCTTATGCTTCACGGAGTCGTGGCTGAGTGACGACACTATCAACATACAGCTGTCTGGCTATACGATGTACCGGCAGGAGTTGTATCTGGTAAGACAAGGGGTGGCATACTGTATTTTTGTAAATAACAGCTGGTGCATGATATCTAAGGAAGTCTCGAGCTATTGCTTGCCTGAGGTAGAGTATCTCATGATAAGCTCTAGACCACTATCTACCTAGAGAGTTTTCATCTGTTTTTTTTGTAGCCTGTTAAATGTGCGACCATAGGGGGGAAAAAACTTTTTCTCCACACACAGAGACGCATACAAAGCTCTCCCTCGCACTCCATTTTGAAAATCTGACCATAATTCTATCCTCCTGGTTCCTACTTACAAGCAAAAATTAAAGCAGGATGCACAATTGACTCGATCAATAAAAAAGTGGTCAGATGAAGCAGATGTTAACCTACATGACTGTTTTGCTAGCAGAGACTGGAATATGTTCCGGTAATCCATCGATGGCATTGAGGAGTACACCACATCAGTCATTGGCTTCACCAATAAGTGCATCAATGATGTCGTCCACACAGTGACCGTACGTACACACCCCATGGATTACAGGCAACATCCGCACTGAGCTAATGGCTAGAGCTGCCAATTTCAAGCAAATGGACTCTAACCCAGAAGCTTATAAGAAATTCTGCTATGCCCTCCGATGAACCATCAACAGACAAAGGATCAATAAAGGACTAAGATCGAATCAATCGTACTACACCAGTTCTGATGCTCATCGGATGTGGCAGGGCTTGCAAACCATTACAGACTACAAACGGAAGCAGTAGTCCGAGTCTGTAATACCAATATGACTTAAGCGGACCACAATAGTCCCTGTACTCAAGAACACTAAGGTAACCTGCCTAAATGACTACCGACCCGTAGCACTCATGTCTGTAGCCATGAAGTGCTTTTGAAAGGCTGGTCGTGGCTCACATTAACACCATTATCCCATAAACCCTAGACCCACGCCAATATGCATTCCGCCCAACAGATCCACAGATAATACAATCTCTAATGCACTCCACACTTCCCTTTCCCACCTGAACAAAAGGAACACCTATGTGAGAATGGAATGCTATTCATTGACTACAGCTCAGCGTTCAACACCATAGCACCCTCAAAGCTCATCAATAAGCTAAGGACCATGGGACCATGGTGCCAGGACGACAAACTCTCCCTCAACGTAATCAAGACAAAGGAGATGATTGTGGACTACAGGAAAAAGAGGACACAGCACGCCTTTCATCGACATGTCTGTAGTGGAGCAGGTTGAGAGCTTCAAGGTCCTTGGTGTCCACATCACCAACAAACTAACATGGTCCAAGCACACCAAGACAGTCGTGAAGAGGGCACAACAAAACCTATTCCCCCTCAGGAGACTGAAAAGATTTGGCATGGGTCCTCAAATCCTCAAAAGGCTCTACAGCTGCACCATCGAGAGGTTGTATTACTGCCTGGTATGGCAACTGTTCGGTCTCTGACCGCAAGACTACAGAGGGTAATGTGAATGGCCCAGTACGTCACTTGGGCCAAGCTTCCTGCCAGGACTTCTATACCAGGCGGTGTCAGAGGAAGGCCCTAAAAATTGTCAAAGACTCCAGCCACCCAAGTCATAGACTGTTCTCTATTCTACTGCACGGCAAGCGGTACCGGAGCGCCAAGTCTAGGTCCAAGAGGCTTCTAAACAGCTTCTACCCCCAAGCCATAAGGCTCCTGAGCATCTAATCAAATGGCTACCCAGACTATTTGCATTGCCCCCCCCTTTTACACCGCTGCTACTCTCTATTGTTGTCATCTATGCATAGTCACTTTAATAACTCTACCTACATGTACATATTACCTCAATTAACAGGTGCCATCGCACATTGACTCTGTACCGATACCCTGCTGTAAATAGTCTTATTTTACTGTTGCACTTTATTTACTCGTTACTTTTATTTCACAATCATATCCGTATTTTTTGAAACTGCATTGTTGGTTAGTGGCTCGTAAGTAACCATTTCCCTGTAAGGTCTACACCTGTTGTATTTGGCTCATGTGACTAATACAATTTATTTGATTTGGGAACTTTCCAGTCCTTACTGATCAAACAACCATAAAAAGGTAGGCTATCTCACCCAATATGCACATCATCAACAACAAGATCAACAACTAATGAGTTAGATGAGTTAGAATCTAATTACATTTACATTTAAGTCATTTAGCAGACGCTCTTATCCAGAGCGACTTACATCTAATGAAGGAACATTGGTAAAACACTCTCAAACTTTTTCAGCTTTTTGGCTGTCAAAATTGCACTTACAAATGATGGGGAATAGCCTGTTCATCCTTCTGCAGCTTGCCTGACAATCCATGCGTTGTCCCAACCAAGCACCCAAGCTTGGTGGCTAAAGTTGGCAAGCTTGCTAGCAAGCTACTTCCAGACAAAAATTAGAGAACACCTCACTGACCATTTTATTTGCCCTCGCAGAGCTGGTTAGGCTGTTTACATGCTATCTAGAGCATTTGTGACTAACTCTTACTTGTTTTGCCTACGTTTACGGACATCGGTCATGTTCAGCGGGTCTTGCGCTTTTGTGAATTCATTAGTTATTCTGCACTCTGGTACACTCAGACATGAGTGTTCTTGTATATAGTTAACCAGAGTGAATTTGCGAATCCAAGAGATATGCTAACTGGATAACAGTCATTCAGCACAGCTAGCTAGATAGGAAAGCCATTCACAATTATTGCTAGCTAAGCAAATGACACGTGCATCTCTAGCCGTGTAACCACCGAAAAACTATAGGAGGGGAAAAAGGCAGTCACTCACCCACTCCTCCAAAGACATGCTGTCCTCCTCGCAGCTTGCTAGCTATCTAGCTAATGTTAGGCTTTGTGTTTTATTCTGTATAAATAGATACACTACCATATTCGCCACATTATGACTGACTTGTGATCATTGCTAGTTTGATTGTATTGACATTCCCAGCCTTAGTTACATTTGTCCGTTTTTGTCCAGAATATTGAGTCATTTAAACTGAAGCAGTGCATCCTGAATGGAGGCAGCAAACAATGTGCCAGGCCAGCTGGGATTTACAACCTGATAGCAATATTTGTTTGGACTACCAAGAAATATATTGGTGAATTATATTAATCATGTATTGAGCTGCATCCATCTGTTCCGCAAACAATGCCTTAATGTCATGGAATGTTGAGTTAAATATAACCTATTTTTAAAACCTCTAATGTAGTTAGTTTTGTAGCATCAACTGGGAATTTGATGTTTTTGACTGATATTATGATGGTTTGTTTCATATCTTCAAAGTACTTAAAAACCTGTCAGTTCTATTTTAATTCCTGGTATTTTTCTCTCTCAAAACATCTCATGGATCAGTTTGTTCTTTAGATTTTTCAATCAACCTTTACAGCTGGAGAGGCTGTATGTTGTCTAATCCTCTGTAACACTTATCATACCTTGAAACTCCTTGACACATCTGTGTTTTATGTAACCTAGTTATTAAGAGCAGCCTGGAGCTGAAGGTTGTTCCACTTCATCACACCTCTACTGTGTGTTTCAGTACTCTAGTCCACCTGAGCGGATGGTTTAACATACATAGCTGTGAATGGAATTATGTAACTTAATCGAGGGGGGTGTAACCTAAAGGAGTCCAGTGTATTCTGGGGTTTAACCCCATACATCCCTCTTCAGTCAGAGTCAATATACTGTAGCAATGACATTTACTACTGAATGTTCGGAAATGTGGTGTTGACATTCTCTTAAAAGGCAATGGCAAATGGGCATTTTACCATTCTGTCAGATCAGTGGCCAGATTGAGGAAATACTGTATGTTACACAGTATAGTGATAAATAGTGGAAATATAGTACTCTATTAAGAGACACTGCATCAAATCAAATCAAATGTTATTTGTCACATGCGTCGAATACAACATACCCTTATCCAACAATGCAGTTTTAAGAAAATACCTAAAAAAGTAAGGAAGTCCCTGGCAGGATTCTGTCTCTCAGTGCTACTGTGTGGCAGCCTAACTGTTCCAGGCCACCACATTGTTATGGCTATGATGAATTACTGTCCTGATGAAATGTGAGGGCTCTGAAAAAGTCACGGGGATGACACAGGCTCGTCAACATGGGATGGCGGGAGGGAAGGGCGTGTCACACACAGACATTTGGAAGAAACCCAGGCACCATCCGATCGCTGCCTCTCAAAGGCTGTATTTTTCTTCTGTTTAGAGTTTCTTTCTATGACTCTCCTATTACATCTATGACTAGTTTTATAAACAAATGCCAGCCTACTGTACATGGTTGTAACGTTCTTCGTTGGGCGAAAGAGAGGAGGACCAATGTGTAGCGTGGTAAGTGTTTATATATTAAATATTTTAATGAACACTGAAAACAAAACAATTAACAACCAACGAACAGTCCTGTAAGGTGCAACACAACACTAAACAGAAAATAATCACCCACAAAACACAATGGAAAACAGGCTACCTAAATATGGTTCTCAATCAGGGACAACGATTGACAGCTGCCTCTGATTGAGAACCATACCAGGCCAAACACAGAAATAGAAAATCATAGACAATCTAATATAAACAACCCACTCAACTCACGCCCTGACCATACTAAAACAAAAGACAAAACAAAGGAACTAAGGTCAGAACGTGACAATGTTGACTCAATTCTACGTAAAGAGCTGAGCTGAGAATCTACCGAAATCAGTACATTAATGACACCAGGTTGGTCAAAAGTCAATAACTGCAGTAGGTAATAATGTGACTGATAAATCTATCAGGGGCATAATGGTGTCACAGCCTATCGTTACATTCAGTGACGTAGCTTCAGCCGGTGCAGTCACACCAGGGCCCGCAACGTACATGGGCTCGGTGACGGGCCTGGATCTGCAGAGCCGTGAGCACCCTATGTAATTTGAATACCGCCCCACCATGCCCAAATATTAATTGTCACACAGGTCCATCACATTTGCAATTTAACGAGAAGATCTTTCTTTAATGTAGGTTATATGATAAATGATCCCACTGCATCACCAACAAAATGTTTTTTTGCCACTACATAAGTCAGCAAGTTATTTTATTGTATTGATGACAATAAATCAAATACATTTGCTAAATAAATCATATTTTTCAATTGTTTCAATACTATGTTAAGATAATGAAATGCATTCTGGGATTCATTGTGCAAATACACTCCAAAGCGTTGTTGTTTCTGTCAGCGTTTTAAGCAGTGGTGGGCCGTCAGGGCCAGCAAGGCCTTCTCTGCTGGCCTAAACATCATCAGAATATATATATTTTTTAAATATATTTTCCCACAAATATGTATTAAATTATTCCCCAGTGTAAGAGTTATACTCTTCATTTCATAGCTTTCCTCTTGGTTGCACTGCTTCCAGCCCCAGGTTGAGATTTGGAGGGCTGGTCTTTATGTTAGATCTTTTATCCAATCATATTCAGCCATCATGTGTTGCCAGGGGTCTAAAATCTGCCCTCAGGCCTTCAGAATCAACAGTGCGGGCGCTTGTAGCTTAAGGTCCTATGGGCAGGTCTATGCAGAACCTCAGAACTAGGAAACTAAATTTGATAAACAAATTAATTTGCGTACTACTAAGCTGTTTTCAACCCACAATGGCGGAAGGAGGAGAAGATATCGATTTGGTCGAGGATATAATTATAACGCCATTCTCAAGACAAACTTTTCAAGAAAAGTTAGACATTGTAAGGAGAGGTCGCCCGACGCCGACGCTACAAAGCCTGTCAAAGGCGGGAAAGGGGTTCGTTCGCCACTTTCAAAGTTTCCAACTACGAGCGCTGTCAATGGCTCACAGGCTCCGAGAAGCACTTCAAACTGTACTGCTGGGAATGCCTATTATTTGCAAGTGATTGATTTGGTGTTTGGAGCCACACTGGCTTTGCAAACTTGAGTTGTCTAACCAAGGCAGCAACGAGACACCAAAGTACGGCTGGGCACTTACAAGCAATGGTGCTTTTGAAAACTTTTGGGGACACCCGAGTGGATCTACACCTCAACGAACAAGCGCGCAGGGCAACGGAGCTGCACAATGAAAAGGTGAAGAAAAATAGGGAAATATTGAAAAGTTTGTGGACCAGAAATGGATAGAAGAAGAATATTATATAATTCTGTTGCACTCGACTAAGTTCTTGCCTATTAGTTGAACTGTACTGTATTGTACTTTTCCCCTGCAATTCTCTGAATAAAAATGTCAATTTCAAGGTGACGCAATGCCTGGTTATACTGTGTTTCTATCTAAATGTATAGTGTCTAGAGCCATGGCATCAAAATGATGGTAATAAGAGGTGGATTAATTCGGGTGGGACTGTGTAGGACCTCACTGAATGCCCAGGCCCCAGGCCCACTGCACACCACTGGTCTTAAGCAACAGTTGAGCTAGCTATCAAGAGACAACAGTCGGAAAAAAAGAGAGAATGTCGAGAATAGAAAATGATGGATTTAAAAATCAGCAATGTATCAACACAAAAGTGGAGCCTAAAAGAAGAAGGACAAAAATGAGAACGCAAAGGAGGTATCAAAATTAATTAAATTATATGTATTTTTCAAATGCAGTTCAAGTGCAGCCATTGCTAGCACAAGCAATGTAGCGGGACCAGAAGAGGATGTAGGTTTATCATCGCCAGCAGCAGCTTTTAGTGGGTTGAATGAGCCAAGGCCAAGCTGTTCCATGATGCCAGAAAAAGCAACTTTGACAGAGGAGGATACATGTTGTCAGGAATTGGCGAATATTACCCTGAGCATTAGCCAGGCCAGACAAGCTATCCCGAGCCAGGCGGGAAGGAAGAGGAGCAGGGCGAGGATAGAATCATGACGGCTGAGGAAACAAGTGGAAGTGAGATAGACAGCCTTTTTCCTAGCCAACTGACAAGGGGCATTATGCAACAAATGTGGATGCAAAAGTTAAATGCCGTGTTATTGCATTAGGCTTGTGTAAGCCTACTGGCCAATTCCCAAGAGATGACGAAAGGCAGTGTTTTTGCGAGTCGTACTACACCACTTCAACCAAGGCTGGAATCAAATTTCAAAGTACATGGCTATGTTATTCGGCCAAGCTAGATCGCGCGTATTGTGAGCCTTGCTGGCTGTTCGGAGATTGGAGTGCCCCTTTCTTCTCTGATGCGTGGGTGAATGGGGTGAGAGATTGGCGTCATCTAACATTCAAAATAGCATGTCATGAGACATCCCAGATTCACATGGGTGCCTGTTTGGTATATGAGCAATGGAAGCTCAATGGCACTATTCACATAGAAATGGAGATATGCGTGCTTAATGCAGCAAATTTCTGGCGACAGGTATTGGAGGCTTGAGCGCATAGATCATGTAACTCTCACACTCACGCTCCTCAACATCTTCTATCCCCAATCAGTATTGGCACCCGACAATTTAAACTGACCCACTCCCTTTTGTACACTGCTGCCAATCGCTGTTTATATCTATGCAAAGTCACTTCACCCCCCACCTACATGTACAAATTACCTTAACTAACCTGTACCCCCGCACACTTACTCGGTACCGTTGCCCCCAATATATAGCCTCATTACTGTTATTCTTATTGTGTTACTGTTTATTATTACCGTTAATGTCAGTCTACTTGGTAAATATGTTCGTAACTCTTCTTGAACTGCACTGTTGGTTAAGGGCTTGTAAGTAAGCATTTCTCGGTAAAGTCTACACTTGTTGTATTCGGCGCACGTGACAAATAACATTTGATTTGATGCAGTGTCTCCTAATACAGTACTATATTTCCACTATTTATCACTATACTGTATAACATACAGTATTTCCTCAATTTGGCCACTGATCTGACAGAATGGTAGAATGCCCATTTACCATTGCCTTTTAAGAGAATGTCAACAGCACATTTTAATTCCGAACAATCAGTAGTAAATAAAAGTTTGATTTGATTTGCATCATGTCATTTGGCGTTCAGAGGGCACCGTGAAAACCTGTGGCAGGCTAACAGTGGGAATTTTCTCAGTATAATTGAACTGCTGCCATTTTACGACCCAGTTCTAAAATAACTTTTAGAATGCCCCGCAATATCCGCCAGTCCCTGATTTAAAGATGAAGTCGGAAGTTTACATACACCTTAGCCAAACACATTTAAACTCAGTTTTTCACAATTCCTGACATTTAATCCAAGTACAAAATCCCTGTTTTAGGTCAGTTAGGATCACCACTTTATTTTAAGAATGAGAAATGTCAGAAGAAAAGTATAAAGAATTATTTATTTCAGCTTTTATTTCTTTCATCACATTCCCAGTGGGTCAGAAGTTTACATACACTCAATTAGTATTTGGTAGCATTGCCTTTAAATAGTTTAATTTCGGTCAAACATTATGGGTAGCCTTCCACAAGCTTCCCACAATAAGTTGAGTGAATTTTGGCCCATTGCTCCTGACATAGCTGGTGTAACTGAGTCAGGTGTGTAGGCCTCCTTGCTCGCACACACTTTTTCAGTTCTGCTCACAAATGTTCTATAGGATTGAGTCAGGGCTTTGTGATGGCCACTCCAATACCTTCACTTTGTTGTCCTTAGGCCATTTTGCCATAACATTGGAAGTATGCTTGCGGTGATTGTCCAATTGGAAGACACATTTGCAACGAAGCTTTAACTTCCAGAATGATGTCTTGAGATGTTGCTTCATTATAGCCACATAATTTTCCTCCCTCGTGATGGCATCTATTTTGTGAAGTGCACCAGTACCCCATGCAGCAAAGCACCCCCACAACACGAGGCTGCCACCTCCGTGCTTCACGGTTGGGATGGTGTTCTTTAGCTTGCAAGCCTCCCCCTTTTTCCTCCAAACATAACGATAGTCATGATGGCCAAACAGTTCTATTTTTGTTTCATCAGACCAGAGGACATTTCTCCAAAAAGTACGATCTTTGTCCCCATGTGCAGTTGCAAACTGTAGTTTGGCTTTTTTATGGTGGTTTTTGGAGCAGTGGCTTCTTCCTTGCTGAGCAGCCATTCCGGTTATGTCGATATAGGACTTGTTTTACTGTGGATATATATATACTTTTCTACCAGTTTCCTCCAGCATCCAGGTCCTCCAGGTCCTTTTCTGTTGTTCTGGGATTGATTTACACTTTTCGCACCAAAGTACGTTCATCTCTAGAAGACAGAACTCTTCTCCTTCCTGAGCAGTATGGCGGCTGTGTGGTCCCATGGTGTTTATACTTGCGTACTATTGTTTTTACAGATTAACGTGGTATCTTCAGGCGTTTGGAAGTTGCTGTTGAAGTTGCTGTTGAAGTTGAAGTTGCTGACGAACCAGACTTGTGGAGGTCTACAATTATTTTTCTGAGGTCTTGGCTGATTTATTTAGATTTTCCCAGGATATCAAGCAAAGAGGCACTGAGTTTGAAGGTAGGCCTTGAAGTACATCCACAGGTACACCTCCAATTGACTCAAATGATGTCAATTAGCCTAACAGAAGCTTCTAAAGCCATGACATAATTTTCTGGAATTTTCCTTTTTAAAGGCACAGTCAACTTAGTGTATGTAAACTTCGGACACACTGGAATTGTGATACACTGAATTGTAAGTGAAATAATCTGTCTGAAACAATTGTTGGAAAAATGACTTGTGTCATGTACAAAGTAACCGAAAAACTAGTTTTAATGACTCCAACCTACGTGTATGTAAACCTCCGACTTCAACTATGTATATATATATATATATATAGATATAGATATCTATATCTATCTATATCTATATCTATATATATCTATATCTATATATATCTATATCTATATATATATCTATATCTATATATATATCTATATATATATCTATATCTATATATATATCTATATCTATATATATATCTATAGATATATATATATATATATATATATATATATCTATATCTATCTATATAGATATATATATAGATATAGATATATAGATATAGATATATAGATATAGATATATATATAGATATAGATAGATATAGATATATATAGATATAGATATAGATAGATATATATATAGATATAGATATATATATAGATATATATATATATAGATATAGATATAGATATAGATATAGATATATAGATATATAGATAGATATAGATATAGATATAGATATAGATATAGATATAGATATATATATATATATATATATATATATATATATATATATATATATATAGATATCTATATATATATCTATATATATATATATATATATATATATATATATATATATATATATATATGTATATATGTATATATATATATATAAAGTGGTAAAGTGTTGGTCCTATGTTTCATGAGCTGAAATAAAAGATCCTAGAAATGTTCCACAGGCAAAAATTTGTTTACATCCCTGTTAGTGACCATTTCTCCTTTGCCAAGATAATCCATCCACTTGACAGGTGTGGCATTTTAAGAAGCTGATAAGACAGCATAATCATTACACATGTGAACCTTGTGCTGTGGACAATAAAAGTCCACTGTAAAATGTTTAGTTTTGTCACACAACACAATGTCACAGATGTTTTAAGTTTTGTAGGAGAGTGCAATTGGCATGCTGACTGCAGGAATGTCCACCAGAGTTGTTGCCAGATACTGTTAGGTTAATTTCTCTACCAATGTCGTTTGAGGGAATTTGGCAGTAAGTCCAACCTGCCTCACAACTGCAGAATGTTGTATATGCCCGTTGTGTATGGCGTTGTGTCGGCAGGCGGTTTGTGATGTTAACGTTATGAACAGAGTGCCCCATGGTGGCGATGGGGTTATGTAATGGGCACTCATAAGTTACGGACAACAAACACAATTGCATTTTATCAATGGCAATTTGAATGCACAGAGATACCGTGACGAGATCCTGAGGCCCATTGTCGTGCCACTCATGTTTCAGCATGTTAATGCACGGCCCTATGTCGCAAGGATCTGTACACAATTTCTGGAAGCTAAATGTGTCCCAGTTCTTCCATGGCCTGCATACTCACCAGACATGTCACCCATTAGGCATTTTTGGGATGCTCTTGATCAACATGTATGACAACGCGTTCCTGTTCCCTCCAAAATATCAACCAAATTCACACAGCCAATGAAGAGGAGTGAAACAATGTTCCACAGGCCACAATCAACAGCCTGATCAACTCTATGTGAAGGAGATGTGTCGTGCTGCATGAGGCAAATGGTGGTCACACCAGATACTGACTGGTTTCTGATCAACGCCCCTACCTTTTTTTAAGGTACAGTATCTGTGACTAGTCATGTAAAATTCATAGATTAGGGCCTAATTCATTCATTTCAATTGACTGATTTATATTTTTGTTCAGTAATATATATATATATTCCGGACTCTGACATTGCTCGTTCTGATATTGCTCGTTCAGATATTTCTTAATTTCTTGTATTTTAGTTTTTAGATTATGTTTGGCTATTGTTATTGTATTGCTAGATTTTACTGCGTTGTTGGAGCTAGAAACATAAGCATTTTGTTGCACCAGCGATAACATCTGTAAACCTGTGTACGTGACCAATAAACTTTGATTTGATTTGATAGCTAGCTCCAGCTCAATGATGTCATCAGCACATGGCCACACTATGGTGTGGAAATGTTTCAACAATTTGTAATTTCATACTAGAAGTTAGTATGTGGTTAGTCCATGATGCTATGTCCAGTATTTCAACAAAATTGTTGGGATTTTTATAGAATTAAGACATTTGGAAACGTCTTGATTTGACATGTATCTGTGTAATGCTATTGCACTTCTTTGTATGGTTCCTAGTCCTGACATTAAAATGGATGCAGTGTTAAATTAATTCACCATACTGTATATATATATATTTTGTTAATGTTGTTTTCTTCCTTTTGATCGTAGTCAGAATCCTATAACCCTTTGCCTATTTTGAGGTATTACTGAGAAAATGTCATTTGAGATCACTGTCTGCTCTGGGTAAACAGACCAAAGACACTAGCAAAAAAGACACTAACAAGCTTCCATCATTATCATTTAACTACTACAGTCTAGGTTACATCAACAGCCTTTGGTGGTATTGATCCCATTATATCACTGAGATGACGTAATTATATGTGGCTTGTAAGGACATAATATATTCATCTCCATCGACCCAAATTACCCAATTAGTTTATTTGTCAATCCGTTGATTTGCTATGTAAGCAGTTCATTGTCTTCTATCAAACCACAATTTAAAGCCACATCATTGGATTTCTGTGGGAAAAATGTCTTACAAAAATATTCTGCCTTTAAATTCTCTTCTGATCAGAGGAGGTCATAAGGTAACCACAGAAGACCGTAGAACGTTTTTTCTAACACTCAGATGATTATGCTGTCTCTCTGTTTGTTATCTTAATAAGGTGGTATAGTTACTACATATTTATATAGGACTGGTGCACAAGGTAGACCTGAGACTGGCTGGTTGAATCAGCATACATATCAATATATGTTTTTAGTCAATGATCATTAATAACTGCATGTCCTTTTATCATATTTGAAACTTGTAAATTACAGTACATGAGTTATTTATTCTGTAGTTATTAAACAATTGTCAATGATCCGGTGGTAATTCAGTATTTGTGCTGCAAGTGTGCATTTATGCTGTTACACTGTCGTTGAGCTCTGCTTTCCGACCCAAGTACGGTGGGCCCCCGACATTATACATGGGATTAGGGCAGGGTAGGGCCTGTTTTTTCATCAATAACCAGGGCATCATTTTTAACAATGATTCAATAGTTTATTAACATTTTGAAGCTGAGCCATTTGTTCCCTCCTGCTCTGCAGCTCAGTCATATCTTACGATCACAACATGGTGTCAGAAGTGCTTCAACCTCGTAAAGTACAGTATCAGTCAAAGGTTTGGACAAACCTACTCATTCAAGGGTTTTTGTTTATTTGTACTATTTTCTGCACTGTAGAATAATAGTGAAGACATCAAAACTATGAAATAACACATATGGAATCATATGGTAACCAAAAAGTGTTAAACAAATCAAAATAGTTTTGAGATTTTAGATTCTTCAAAGTAGCCACCCTTTGCCTTGATGACATCTTTGCACTCTTTGCATTATCTCAACCAGCTTCACCTGAAATGCTTTTCCAACAATCTTGAATGAGTTCCCACATATGCTGAGCACTTATTGGCTGCTTTTCCTTCACTCTGCTGTCCAACTTATCCCAAACCATCTGAAATGGATTGAGGTCAGGTGATAGTGTAGGCCAGATCATCAGATGCAGCACTCCACCACTCTCCTTCTTGGTCAAATAGCCCTTACACAGCTTGGAAATGTTAGGTCAAAGTCCTGTTGAAAAACAAATAGTCCCACTAAGCTCAAACCAGATGGGATTGCAGATCGCTGCAGAATGCTGTGGTAGCCATTCTGGTTAAGTGTGCCTTGAATTCTAAATAAACCACAGACAGTGTCACCAGCAAAGCACCCCTCACCATCACACCTCCTCCTCCATGCTTCACGGTGGGAAAAACACATACGGAGATTGTCCATTCACCTACTCTGCATCTCACAAAGACACGGCGGTTGGAACCAAAAATCAGACCAAAGGACAGATTTCCACCAGTCTAATGCCCATTGCTCGTGTTTCTTGGCCCAAGCAATCTTCTTCTTCTTGGTGTCTTTTAGTAGTGGTTTCTTTGCAGGAATTCACGCAGTCTCCTCTGAACAGTTGATGTTGAGATGTGTCTGTTACTTGAACTCTGTGAAGCATTTATTTGGGCTGCAATTTCTGAGGCTGGTAACTTTAATGAACTTATTCTCTGCAGAAGAGGTAACTCTGGGTCTTCCTTTCCTGTGGGGTCCTCATGAGAGCCAGTTTCATCATAGTGCTTGATGGTTTTTGTGACTGCACTTGAAGAAACTTTCAAAGTTCTTGACATTTTCCCAGATTGACTGACCTTCATATGTTAAGGTAATGATGGAATGTTGTTTCCCTTTGCTTATTTGAGCTGATCTTGCCATTATATGGACTTGGTATTTTACCAAATAGTGCTATATTCTGTATACCACCCCTACCTTGTCACTACACAACTGATTGGCTCAAACGCATTAAGAAGGAAAGAAATTCCACAAATTAACTTTTAACAAGGCACACCTGTTAATTGAAATGCATTCCAGGTGACCACCTTAAGAAGCTGGTTGAGAGAATGCCAAGAGTGTGCAAAGCTGTCAACAAGGCAAAGGGTGGCTACTTGTAGAATCTGAAATATAAATATATTTAGATTTGTTTAACACTTTTTTGGTTACTACATGATTCCGTATGTGTTATTTCATAGTTTTGATGTCTTCACTATTATTCTACAATTTAGAAAATAGTAAAAATAAAGAATAACCCTGGAATGAGTAGGTGTGTCCTAACTTTTTACTGGTACTGTATAAGACCAGAACATTGTCAGAGTTAAAAGGAGAGATTATTTAATAGAAAATACTAAGATTCTGTGAGTTGAGTGACAAAAAGTAGTTAGCTAAGAGCTCTCGAAGTCTCTCTCTCATTTTGTGAGCAGCCAAGCGAAGCCATTGAGATGGATACTCATACACGCAGAGGGCCAATGGAGCAGATTCAGAGCAGGGACAGACAGAGATGAGCAGCCAACGGAGAAAGTTATTTCTGATTTCGGGTAAGGGCAGGGCCTTAAATTTGAAAGAAATAAATTGGGCCCAGGTATGTGTAGGGCTTCAATTTCATGCTCATGTCGGGCTCTATGCTGTCCTCCATGCATGCACACAGACAAACAAAACCAGCTAACATACAACTGTCCTTGGCCAGAGTATATGGATGGAGAGGGAAGAAGGAGGGGAGGAGAGGAAGGGGGATTGCCAAGGTTGTGGATGTATCTAATGAGCTTTTTTTTCCAGGTCTTGACGACCATGAGAAAAATAGAGGGTACAGAACAGAACACAACAGAACAGAGGTGTGCTTTCCTGATGATCAATGATCATTAATCTTGGCTGGAGAGCCCCTGACTGCAGTTTTTGGGGAACAGGATCGCTGACCGAAGGGCATCACAGTGTTTGGGCACCACAGCACTTTTTTCCTCTGCTCTGGAACAGTGCGTACATGGTGTGAGACAGTGTTTGGAATCAAGAATTCAACACACACTCATACCAACTGCAGACAGACACCATTGTCCTCAGATAAGACATACTGTACAGTACTGGATACCAGTGGTGATTTTAGCATGTAAATATTGTGGGACAAACTAAAAAATATATATATGTTTTAGATGCCTGCCAGAAAAGCCACTACACAAAATAACACTAAACAATACATTAATTGGACTATGACGGTGACAAACGGTGCCCACAAACTGTTAGGGACTGCATAAAGCTGTCCCAACAGCAGAGTCCCAACAGCAGTCCAAACACCTTACCACTGTTACACCTGGCTATCAGCGGAGCCTTGTCTGGCAGCGAAACAGTTAATTCAGCCTCATGTTCTGCCTTTTAAAAAAACATAGCTGATATGGCTGACTTGCTTAAATAAATGTGGTTTCTACTGAGATGTTCAAAATATGTCACAAGGGGACTACAAGCGCATAAGAGGCAATTCGTAACTTTGATGAAGACATTAGTGAGCGAGCGGACATTGTCAATATAACTATTTGTTCAGCACTTTTGAAATGTACAGCGATAGAATTCAGAACATGGACTGTTCTTACAGTATTCTCCCTGTACACCAAGTCAGAACCGTAGGATAAATAAAGGGGGAATATAAGCACACGATGAAAGCTCCTACAATATTCGATGATGACATTTCTCTAAAACAGGCTATAGGCTACATGTGCACCACCAAGTTATAACAGTAGGCTAAATTGTGAGGGGAAAAGGGACCAAATTATTTTGGCGAAGCACATTGGCAACTAACAACGCAATACACTTAGTATTAATTTCTTAACTACAGTATACATATCTCCCTGGCATATTACATAATTTATGCAGCAGCATACAATACATTTTTTGGACTCAACTTGCTGTGCTGTGCTCACTTGAACAGGAAGGTGGCACAGCTTGTAATACTCCAGGTTTCGTGGGTGTGGAGTCAAACGCAGGAGACAGAGAGTACAATGCTGTGCTCTTTAATTGCACCAACAAAAACAGGGTGCTCACAATAATAACGGCCCCAAAACACAGGGAATGAAAAATGACTACTGAAAAATGCACGACCAGGAACTAACACGTTCCTCTACTACAGAGCCGAAGGTTACAATGAATAATCCCGCACAACAACCAGGCGGGCCGGCTGTCTAATAAAGACAAACTAATCATCACAAACAGGTGCTACCAATAAACATACAAGGAGGGGGAGGAAAGACAATCAGTGGCAGCTAATAGGCCGGTGACGACGACCGCCGAGCGCCACCCGACCGGGAAGGGAAACCACCCTCGGTCAGATTCGTGATACGGCTGTCCTTCGTGGGCAAACTTTGTCATCAAAGTCTAATATTCTCTGGATTTATGGTGCTTTCAAGACAACTGGGAGCTCGGAAAAAACACGTTTGAATCATGACGTTAGTGATCTTCAGGTCTGAGCTCTAGAAAGAGGCCAGAGTTCCCGACTTCGAATCCTGAGGCAGTTTTTTTTTTCAAATTTCCCAGTTATCT
This sequence comes from Oncorhynchus gorbuscha, assembly GCF_021184085.1. Taxonomy (NCBI): domain Eukaryota; kingdom Metazoa; phylum Chordata; class Actinopteri; order Salmoniformes; family Salmonidae; genus Oncorhynchus; species Oncorhynchus gorbuscha. The sequence goes on along the minus strand of NC_060182.1, from coordinate 77,388,467 downwards.
TGAAAGCGGCAGAAGCCATGCTGGATTGCCAGCATGGCCAATGGTGAATGTTTATCCTTTTAAACTTTGAAAAGAAACCCTTAAAATCAGACCTGGACCACACATCCACTCCACTGAATTGCAAGCTAGTGATTGCTTTGCAATGCTTTCAGTTAGCCATTGATTCCTTCTAAACCACTCATTGTTGAATGTTTATGTCCAATGGCCGATGAGCACCGATGTTTTATCTATAATTTCTCTTCATAATTTATTTTCATATGACAAGGGTTGAAAAGGATATGCCAGTAGATTGTCGACTTGATTCATGAGGACTGCTACCTTGCCAGGTAAGATTTTGAAATGATGATGTTGCCATGATCAGTCCCATCAAACCTACTGTAGATATGTGATTTGATGTAATTTTATCTGTGTCCATTGAACTTGAGCCTTCTTGGATGGGCATTTCTAATGTAACTCTATGGCAGCACCCAAGGGGCTTCAATTTCCGAGCTCTCTCCGTATATTTTGCTGCGACGTAGTGTTCCCATGAGTGACAGAACACTGAGCCAATCACGGTGCAACTAGAAAACATTGCCAACCCCTACACTCCGTATTTTCAGCCTGCTGCCCCACCACCACAGAAAGCACTGAGCTCGGCTGAAACACCTGCATTTTGGATCTGCCTTACTCAAGAAAGCAAAAAAAGAGACCATTTTTGTATGCGGCTTTATTAACTCAATGATATACAGTAGACAGTGGACTCAGAACATACAACAAAATTGTATCTCGATGAACAATTTTAATTTAAAGAATGAAAATGGTGCTACGGGGGATGGTGCAGACAGCCCAGTACATCACTGGGGCCGAGCTCCCTGCCATCTATATCAGGTGGTGTGAAAGGCCCAGAAAATTGTTAAAGACTCCACCCAAGACATGGACTGTTGTCTCTGCTTCCTTATGGCAAGCAGTACCGGTGCATCAAGTCTGACACCAACAGTCTCCTGAACAACTCCAACACACACATAACATGGACACACCTTTAAACACACTCTACACACATGTACACACAATCATCAATTACGCTGCTGCTACTATTTTTAGCATATATCCTGATACCTAGTCGCCTTACCTCTATACATGTCTACCTCTATCACTCCAGTATCTCTGCACATTATAAATATGGTATTGGAACTAACCCTGTATATTGCTTCTTACTTTCTCATGCTTTTCTTATTTCTTATTTTTTGTGTGTGTGTATTTTTGTAACTCCTCACTTCGCCATTTAAACTCGCTGCCGAAGAGTAGATTCTATTGAAGGGCTATGATTCCAAATGTCATCTTCTTTACATTCAGTTTCATTGAATCTGTGGTTTTCAGTCCTCTCCCCTACCTTTCATCCAATATGCTGAAAGACAGAAATAGAAGATGAAGATGATTTGCTTGTTGGCAAGTATTACAGCCAACATGTCAGCTGTTTTTTCCTAAATGTAAAAAAAGACAAGCAAGGTAGTAAATCACTTTAATTAGCCTTTATTTTTCCCCTCCAAAATAAAAATGAAAGTTGTTGTCACGAGTGTGAGGGTCCTCATATACATCCTGCTCCTGCAAATTACCAGTTGGGCCTATTTTTGTCTTGTTCACCATTTTTCCCAATGTCATTAAATCCTCAGCAGTGTGTAGTTAAATATCCTTTTTCATTCATTTTGACGCGTGGGCAGATGGTGTGCCCTGCTCCAGAACAATGCTGACTTTATTGAAAATTGCTTTCTAAAAGGCTGTGTGGAACTTGCTAGCAACATATCCCTGTGGCTAACATGTGAAAGGGAAACAGCTTTGATGTTTAGGGAGAAAAGAGACAGGCGTCTTATTATGAAGTCAGCATTTAATAGCACACCCGCTTAAGTTATCAAGCCACTTGTTAACTTGTGATATGCCAGGATGGTACCAGATTCAGTAATGATCTACACTGGAATCAAGATCACCATTTTCCTATTCCATTCTATTCCTAAATTCAGTGTAATGTGTTTTAGGCGAATATGAGCACTTTCTCTAACAGACTGAGAGGCATGGTATTGTGGTCTAGTGCCAGACTATTGAGTATCAGGGCCTTCTATCACAATGGTACTCACGATATATTTAATCCTGTCCGTCAATCTAAGTATCAATGTAACGACCCTGGGTTTATGAGAGTGGAAATCGACTCTGCCGCATGAGAATGCTTTTGCAGCACAGTCGCTAGCACGCCGGACCTCGGGCTAGAAGGTCGAGGGTTCGAGACCTTGCTTCCTGCTGTTTCATTAGAATCATATTTTTAAATCCCCCTAAAAATTGGCTACTTTAACTGCATCGCAATCCACATCATATGACTATATTGACTATATTGACTATATCGGCCTTTAACATCTGCGGTGGAAGGTGGCCAAGCTACAGCAGTTTTTGTCCGACCATGAGACTTCTCGAAAATCGGTCTTCTCACGAAAATGTCTGTAGCGTGTGAACGGTTTTGTTAAATGAGGCTCTTACGAACACAATGGTGTTCAGTGGTGTTCTCCGTCTTGCTCTACGACCCTCACAAGCAACACGGGACTCGTCTGAAGTTAGTAACCTTAATGTGCAAACTTCTGTCTGTAGTGTCCAAACTGTTTGGGCTAGAACCTACTAATATGACACCACTGTGGAAAGGGGAGACCCCCATGCTTTGTGCATGGGGGCATTGTCCTAGGAAAGAGCTTTCCCCCAAACTGTTGCCACAAAGTTGGAAGCACAGAATCGCCTAGAATATCATTGTGTGCTGTAGAGTGAAGATGTCCCTTCACTGGAACTAAAGGGCCTAGCCCGAACAATGAAAACAGCCCCAGACTATTATTCCTGTTCCACCAAACTTTACAGTTGGCACTATGTATTCGGGCAGGTAACAGCACTTACAGTTGACGGGGGCAGCTCTAGCAGGGCATACATTTGACGAAGTGAATAGTTGGAAAGTCACTGAGCTCTTCAGCAAGGTCATTCTACTGCCAGTGTTTGTCTATGGAGATTGCATGGCTGTGTGCTCACATTTTTGCATGGCTGTGTGCAACGGGTGTGCCTGAAATTGCTGAATCCACTAATTTGTGTCCACCTACTTTATAAATATAGTGTATATCTCTTAGATATGGGACAGACACTTCAAAACCTTATTCCTTTTTATGTATTTTTTGTCTTTTTTTGCCATTTATAAATGTGTTATTCAATGTGGTTCTATGGGCTTTAGAAGTAATCTAGAAGAAAAAGAAACGCACACCTATTAAGACGAGGTGCTGGCTAGCGGAGCAGAAACTTGAAAATAAAAGAGAGCCGCACACTCTTGGAGCTTTGATGCAAAAATTTAATACCAACGTTTCGACAGCCAAGCTGTCTTCATCAGGGTAGACAGCTTGGCTGTCGAAACGTTGGTTATACCCTGATGAAGACAGCTTGGCTGTCGAAACGTTGGTATTACATTTTTGCATCTGAGCTCCAAGAGTGTGCGGCTCTCTTTTATTTTCAAGCTTTAGAAGTAATGGCAAATTCAAGAAAACGGCTTAGACTTTTAGAGGTTAATACATCAAAGTCATTCCTCTATGTCTAATTAAAGGAGATGTGGGTGAGTGAGGAATCAAAGCACCGCACGACTCCCCCTAGTGGCCTAAAGGACTCAGGCAACCTCTGACCCAATGCCTGCTGTGTAACTACCGTATGCTGACACAGTTTGGTCATAATTAACTTCAATCACTTTTCCTTTCCTTATGTCTTTGTTTCAATGTTCAATTCATTAATGTAACTGGTCTCATGTCAGACTATGAATGATGAAACAAATGCCAGTTCACTGTTTTGTGTTTCCGAGTGGTCCTCGGGATTCAGGCAGAAAGGCAATAGTACACAATTTCAATTAGCAACCGGAATCAACAGTGGTTTACTTATTCCAGACCTCCAGGTGCAAAAATAATGACAAAGAAATATAACCTTTGTCTAAGACTACAGAATGAGCATGCTGTATGTAAACAAGCTGTTGTTGCATAGCGAACCGAACCATACCCCATGGCAGCGAGCGGCGGTGCTTTAATATTTAATACTGTTCTCTGGCTCCAGGAACACACACAGGCAGACACAGCTGCAAAAGGCCCATATCTTTTATTTATCAGGAATGATGCTGTTGGTAGCCTCAAAATTGCCTACCCTGGAAGCCTGTGTTTCAGACAAGGAAATGGTGGCAAATGTTTTACTTTTAACATCAGACAAAACATAGATGCTAGTTCTAGGTCCCCCAAAAAACAAAGACATCTGCTTTTTGATCTGACAAATAATCTTGATATTGTACAGTCATCTCAAATAAACTGTTTCAGCACCTCAGTGTTACTCTGGACCCTGAGCTCCCTTCTGACTAACATATCAATAATTCTTCAAGGGCAGGTTTTTCCATCTTCCTGTTGTTGCAAAAATCAGAAACTTTTGTCCAAAAATGATGAAGAAAAGCTAAGCCATGCTTTTGTGACTACTAGATAAGAATACAGCCTGTAGTATCTATGCTGCAGTAGTTTATGTGCCAGGGTGCTAGGGTCAGTCTTTCTTATCTGGTGTCCTGTGTAAGCTTAAGTATACTCTCTCTCACTTTCCCTCTCTCTTTCTCTCTCACTTTCTCTCTCTGACCATGCCTCAGTACTACCTGTCCTGATGACTCCTGGCTGTCCCCTTCCCCAGTCCACCTGGTCATGCTGCTGATCAAGTTTCAACTGTTCTGCCTGCGGCTATGGAACCCTGACCTGTTCACCGGATGTGCTACTGTACCTTGTCCCGGACCTGCTGTTTTTTACCCTCTATCTCCCTCCCGCTCTTACGCACCTGATGTCTCGAACTCTGAATGCTCTGCTATGAAAAGCCTACTGACATTTACTCCTGAGGTGCTGATCTGTGGCACCCTCTACAACCACTGCTGGTCATCTATGAACGTTTTAACATCTTGAAGAATGATCTGGCCTTAATGGCCATGTTCTGTTATAATCTCCATCTGGCACAGCCAGAAGAGGACTGTTCACCCCTCAGAGCCTGGCTCCTCTCTAGGTTTCTTCCTAGGTTCCCGCCTTTCTAGGCAGTTTTTCCTAGCCACCGTGATTCTACATATGCATTGCCTGCTGTTTAGGTTTTAGGCTGGGTTTCTGTATAAGCACTTTGTGACATCTGCTGATATAAAAATGGCTTTATAAAAAATGTGATTGATTGATGGTAACTAAGATGAACATTATTTAATTACTGGGCTATAAGCAATTTATAAGCAACTCTTGATGATTCTGGCATGGGTGAAAGAAGGTAGATGTTCTTAGACTTATGGACTTCCTCAGCTGGGCTACACCACATTCCATATTCCATATTCCAAACCATCCATATATCCCCTCTGCCATACTGTGGGACAAGGAGAGTGAAAGTTACACCCAAACTCCAAGGCCAGACCAAAGCCAGCTCAGCCCAGGGAATCACTGTGGGCCTCATCTGGTCCATGCTCTGAATGTACAGAGGAACCCAGCTGGACCAGCAGCATGCCAACTTCATAATAAGAGTTGCATTAGCACCATACAGCAGGAATACCCTACTGTATATCAACTCCTGTTAAAGAGGAAGTCTTATGGGGAAAGAAACTATGTGTACGTGTGCACATGGACAAAGGCCTTCAAGCTCATCAGTAGATCTCGTCCAATTTGCATAGTCTTAATGTGGTAGTGGCTCTTAAAGTTTACAGTCTACTGTAAAAGAGAAACTGTTTACAAGTGATCCACGGACCAACCACATATCCTCTCAATCTGGAGGTTGTACTGTATGTGCTATGCCTCAAGTGTTTGTCCCCTAAAGAGGTGGGAAATCTATGGGAACGCTCCTTATTCTAATGCCTGTGTAGTACTGCAGGCTTCGCCCCGATACCTGACAGCCATAATTCCCTGTAATGATCCCTTTTAACAGGTGAAACGTGTGCTTCATTTTTACCAGGTAGATACAGTTGAAGTCGGAAGTTTACATGCACTTAGGTTGGAGTCATTAAAACTCATTTTTCAACCACTCCACACATTTCTTGTTAAAAAAACTATAGTTTTGGCAAGTCGGTTAGGACATCTACTTTGTGCATGACACAAGTCATTTTCCAACAATTGATTCCAGACAGATTATTTCACTTACAATTCACTGTATCACAATTCCAGTGGTTCAGAAGTTTACATACACTAAGTTGACTGGGCCTTTAAACAGCCGTCATACCGCTCAGGAAGGAGACGCATTCTGTCTCCTAGAGAAGAACATACTTTGGTGCAAAAAGTGCAAATCAATCTCAGAACGACTGCAAAGGAACTTGTGCAGATGCTGGAGGAAAAAGGTACAAAAGTGTCTATATACACAGTAAAATGAGTCCTATATTGACATAACCTGAAAGTTGGCTCAGCAAGGAAAAAGCCACTGCTCCAAAACCGCCTTCAAAATGCCAGACTACGGTTTGCAACTGCACATGGGGACAAAGATCGTACTTTTTGGAGAAATGTCCTCTGGTCTGATGAAACAAAAATAGAACTGTTTGGCCATCATGACCATCGTTATGTTTGGAGGACAAAGGGGGAGCTTGCAAGCCGAAGAACACCATCCCAACCGTGAAGCACGGGGGTGGCAGCATCATGATGTGGGGGTGCTTTGTTGCAGGAGGGACTAGTGCACTTTACAAAATAGATGCCATTATGAGGAGGGACAATTATATGGATATATTGAAGCAACATCTCAAGACATCAGTCAGGAAGTTAAAGCTCGGTCGCAAATGGGTCTTCCAAATGGACAATGACCCCAAGCATACTTCCAAAGCTGTGGCAAAATGGCAAACAAAGTCGGACAACAAAGTAAGGACAACAAAGTCAAGGTCCTGGAGTGGCCATCACAAAGCCCTGACCTCAATCCTATAGAAAACTTGTTGGCAGAACTGAAAAAGCATGTGCGAGCAAGGAGGCCTACAATCCTGACTCAGTTACACCAGCTCTGTCAGGAGGAATGTGGCAAAATTCACCCAACTTATTGTGGGAAGCTTGTGGAAGGCTACCCAAAATGTTTGACCCAAGTTAAACGATTTAAAGAATGTGATGAAAGAAATAAAAGCTGAAATAAATTATTCTCTCTACTATTATTCTGACCTTTCACATTCTTAAAATAAAGTGGCGATCCTAACTGACCTAAGACAGGAAATGTTTACTAGGATTAAATGTCAGGAAATGTAACAATCCTCTAGGATCTAAAACCTGATTAACACAAGGGCACAAAGTAATTGCATCCAAGTAAATTCAAAACAGCAAATGTTTCCTTCCTTAGGGTCATCTTTCTCTGATCCATGACTATTTGGCTTTAATTTGCACCAGCAATTACTGTAGACGTCATCTCGTTGATATGGTAATAACGCCATTGATATCAGCTCAACTGGTGTAGATCGCACGCTTTGTAGGGTTGGCCTTTGGTGATGAGGGCTTGGTCAATCTCTTGCCTGACCCTGACTATGAGGAAAGCTGGAATCAAACAAAGGCCAGCCCTTCTACATTAGCTGTGTAGGCCAGGGACAGGTCATTTACCAAGACACCTTATTGTTAATATGACTTTATAGAGTTCTACAAGTTGCAGTCAACCCTTGATTAGATAGACACTATCAGAGGGGGAGGATATCATTGTCTGTAGTTTGATGGGAATGATCCAACCATTGTATAGAAAATATGTTGAATATCATAATATATCCCATTCATCAATCTGACTCCAATATTATGTGAATAAATGCAACAGGCCCTGTATGTCTCTGGAGGATCTAGTCAAGGTAGCGAGCCTTACATCACCTCTCAGTATGACTATAATGAACATGTGTCTTACTTGCACCGTTATCCAATTATTAAGAGACTAGATGCAAATAGCTTAACCTGGTGACCAATGTTCTAGCATTAATTTATTGAGGCAAGCAGATCAGAGATGGCAACTTGGTACACAAGCATATACTATGTGTATATTGTAGTGTATATACACTGTTTCAACTACCAATAAATCTACTAAATTATAAGCATATAATCAATCAAAGAATTACTCTGCAAAATGAGGAATGCATTTACTCAATTCAATGATTAGAATGTCTTAGTCACAAAGTAATGACCACTCCAACAATTACAGTGTAGATGAAATACATGATACATTACAGACTATGCAAAGTAAATGACCATCACCAATAGGCTAAGACTTAACGTGGTTACACGTGTCTTCAGTTCAGAGTGGGTTATGCAACCTAACAGAATCCACCAGATATTAACAAACTCGCTCTGAGAAACAAACCAATGCGCACAGATGACAGTTCAACATCTTTTTCTGATTTACATTTGGTTGAGTTGTGAACTAATGCTAATTCAATGTGAAATCAACAAAAAATGTCACCATGACGTTGGATTTAGGTAAACGTTTTTGCCCAGTGGGAAGCAATAAAAACACATAGAAAGGCAGTAGCAGTGCGTGGGTCAAATCACTGGGGAAGCTAAGCCAGAAAAAAAGCCATATTACAATCTATGTGTTATGATAATTGCATTGTTTGCTCTATAACCTGTTAGTGCATATGCCTTGCGACCGTGATATATAGGCCTAAGGCCGAGACAATAAGAAGACACAATGACAGAATAAATTCAACCACACCTTTGTTTCATCACAAAACAAGAGAGCAACCTCTTTTAGGTGAAGTCCACAAAGCATAATGCAGGTAACAAACAGTTACATGACCTACAGCAGGGTAAAGCAAGTTAATGTTTCCAACATCTTCGGACCACTAAGCAACTATTGATTTAGAACCACTGAGAGTTACAGAAAGTCGCAAAGAAACAGGAGCTGCCTCCACTAGTCCAGAACCATTTCAACTTTAACATCAACATCATCAAATCACCTATGCTTCGTCTAATAGTGACAACTAAAAGATACCAAAAACAATTAAGTCCAATCAACATAAGCTAAATATGATGTGGCTGTCAATGGTTCTGATTTCTGTGTGTGTGTGTTTGTCCGTGCACATTCATGCAAGTAGAAAAACATGCTGACTCACCCTACTTGTAGAGAAACACCAATGCATCCTCCTTTCTTTTATGTTGACGAAACTGTCTATCACTCTGTAATACAGTACACACTTTCATTTTTTGTTGTCCTAGGCTACCTGGCAAAAATGCTTCCTTTCATGGGCAACGTTAGCTAGTTAACATTAGCATTTTACATCTAGTTACATATTGAAATCCATCCTCTCAGGCCAGGGGAAGTCAGTCAGTTTAGCTCAACACTGATTGGCTATTACTTTACATTTTTTGTTATCAAGGGAGGTCAAATGTTCACTGGCTTCTCTTGCATTCTATGCTATGGGCGGCAACAATGCCATACTCTTTTGGACCAGACAGCATCAGATAAATGGCCGACACAAAC